>NC_066288.1:307500-615000 GCF_905404315.1 Leptidea sinapis | reverse complement strand
CGCCCCAGAGAGTTAGACGAGGCCGACATTCTGTCGGACCTCAAAGAGCAGGGTTACCCTGCACACGAGGTGCACCATATGCGCGGAACCACCAACAAACAACCATTTAACATGGTTCTCGTCGTCCTCGACCTCACGCAAGAGGGAAAGGAAATTTTTAATATTAAATCGGTTTGCTCCCTTCAGGGCATCCGGGCCGAAGCTCCTCGCAACCGCGGGAGGCCTGGTCAGTGTCACAGATGCCAGTTATACGGGCACTCGGCACGCAACTGCGAACACACCCCGAGGTGTGTGAAGTGCCTCGGAAAACACGGCACGCCGGAGTGCCCTCGACCAGCGCAATGCGCGGAGCCCCCGTCCTGCATCTAGTGCGGGGAGAAGGGGCACCCCGCGAGCTATCGCGGGTGTCCCAAGGCACCCAAACACAAGCGTCACCCAGGGCGCCGCCAGCCGCAAGGCAGAGCAGAGAAGGTGGAGTTCACTCCGACCTTAAAACCTGCGCCGCCTCCGAAGGTAAACGCCTGGGCGAGGTCTCCTCCGGCTGCCAACGCTGCCACAGAGGCCACTCTCGCGGCCCCCGCGCCCCTCCGGCCACCGCTAGCGTCCCGCCCGGCGGCGTCGGTTCCGCGACCGAGGCCACCGGCGCCCGCGTCCGCGGCAACAGGTAACAAAGGCGGCAGCACCTTTGCCTTCATGTTCGAACTGTCAGAGCTGTTCGACATTGATGAAATCACAGCCCTGGCCAGCAGGCTCGATGCTGTCCGGGACGACCCGCCGTCGCTCCTGCAAGTTATGGCAGACAACGGCAAAATATTCCGTGCCCTCACCGATATAGGGCGAAAGTATAAAAACATTCGCGATGCCTAATTACGTAAGCGGACGGGTTAAACCACATACGCTCCGTATAGCGTATTTTAACGCCCAAGGCCTTAAGCCTCAACTAGACTTGGTGAAGGAGTTCGCTCACGAACATCAAGTAGACCTATTCTTAGTGCAAGAGACATTTCTAAAACCACGTATACGCGATCCGCGTATCGCTAATTATAACTTAGTCAGGAATGATCGCACCACCCGTATGGGCGGCACCCTCATTTATTTTAAAAGGTCTCTACACTGTATACCTATAGATCCTCCGGTCCTCACTAACATCGAGGCCTCTGCCATCCGGGTCAGTATGGCGAATCACCAGCCGATCACTGTTATTTCAGCTTATCTTCCGCCCAACAAAAAAGTATTATACACAGATATAGAAGCATTACTCGGCCACGGGGCTGCAGTCATAGTGGGTGGCGATCTTAACGCCAAACACTCCAGATGGAACAGTAGAGCCACAAATAGAAACGGAATCTTATTAGATTCGCTGACAGACACGCTGAACTTTTCAGTAATAGCACCCGACGAACCAACACATTATCCGGATAACGTCGCGCACCGACCCGACGTTCTAGACGTTGCGTTACTTAAGAACGTAACGCTCAATGTAAATTAAATCGAGGTTTTTCACGAATTAGAGTCAGACCACCGGCCTGTCGTCCTAAATCTAGGCCCACCGGTTAACTTTCAGCCACCGACGAAAACAGTGATCGACTGGCAACGGCTGGAAAAGGATCTCGAGTCTATCAAGTCCGACGACCTTGACCTTATACCGGACGTCATCGACTCGGTCGAGACGGCTCACAGTGCTATCTCTCATGTGACGTCACACATACAGAATAGGATCAAGGCCTGCTCCAGGCAGGTTCCGACGATGCAACCGCATCGCCTAAACCTGCCTCCAGAGGTCAGGAACTTACTCACACAGAAGCACAGAGCCACTAGAATTTACGACAGGTATCCGTCGGTCGAGAATAGGCGCCACCTCCGCTACCTACAGCGGGTGGTACGGGAACGTATCGCGGAACTCCGCGGCGAACGTTGGGACCGCTTGCTCGGCAACCTTAAGCCATCACATGTGGCTTTCTGGAAGCCGCCCACTGTCATGCCTCCTTTGGACAGACCGGGACTGCAGCCGGCGCTCGATGACGATGAGAAGGCTGAATGCCTCGCCGATAGTCTCGAGAGTCAGTGCTCTCCAAATGCAGCAGCCGACCCGACACACGTTGACGAAGTTGATCGTGAAGTTGAACGTCGCTCCACTCTGAGCCCTTCAGGCGATGAAATAAAACCCACCTCTTACGAAGAGGTAAAGCTAATTATTATGGAGCTTCACTCCAAGAAGGCTCCGGGGCCCGACACTATAAACAATAGGGTTCTTAAAATCCTACCCTCGACTCTTATTACTTTATTGGTTACCATTTTTAATATTCTATTGTCTAATAGCGCGTTCCCCGAACAATGGAAAGATTCCATTGTTATCGGTATCCCAAAACCCAATAAACCTAAAGCTAATCCGAGTAGCTATAGGCCTATTAGCTTAATTAACTCGATCGGGAAACTTTACGAAAGATTAATTCTCACGCGTCTTAATCATTACATCGCGGAGCTCAACCTGATACCCGACATACAGTTCGGATTCAGAACCGCTCACTCGTGTCCCCAGCAGGCTCACAGACTCACCGAGTACATTCTCGTACGGCGTCAACTTCAGGCTATCACTGCAGCCGTGTTTTTCGATGTCGCGAAGGCATTTGACAAGGTATGGCACAACGGCTTAGTATTCAAGCTGTATCAACTGGGAGTGCCAGACAGGCTCGTGCGCATCATACGAGCCTACCTTACTGATCGCTCGTTCCGATATCGAGTAGAGGGCACCCTATCCTCACCCAGACCCATCAGGTCTGGCGTGCCACAGGGTTCAGTCCTCTCTCGCACTCTTTTCTCGCTCTTCACGAGCGACATTCCCAAGTTTCCGAGTGTCCAGCTCGCTCAGTACGCTGACGATACGGCACTCTACTTTGGCTCCGCTCTATTGAACCGCTCAACCTTGAGCAGGAACATTAAAGTGCTTCAAGCCGCCGTCGATGAACTAGGCAACTGGTTCAGAAAATGGCGGATTGAAGTGAACCCCACCAAGAGTGCAGCGGTACTCTTCGGTAACGCGAATAGCATCCGCGCTAAAAAACGACCGACCGACGTCATTAAATTGTATGAAACACCCATACCGTGGGTGAAGGATTACAAATACTTAGGAGTCACGTTCAACAGCAATATGAACTTCAAGAAACATATTGATACGGTATGCAATAGAGCCCGATTTGTCCTCAGTCGCCTTTATCCACTTGTGTGTGGGCGAAGCAAACTTCCGCTCAAACACAAAGTGACTATGTACAAAACCATCGTACGGCCCATACTGTCATACGCAAGCGTCGTTTTCGCGCACACCCGACCGAGCTACTTACGTCGTTTGCAAGTAGTTCAAAATAAATTCACGCGCATGGCAAACGGAGCCCCGTGGTTCATCCGAAACGTTGACCGTCACCGCGACCTAGAGCTTCCGACGATAGCTCAACACTTTAAAGAGATCTCGCGACGCTTCTTTGACAAGGCGCCTAACCATCCCAACATCTTGGTTAGGAAGGCATGCGGGTACACCCCCCTTCACCATAGTCTCAACCCAATAAGACGTCCCAGACACGTAACGGTAGACCCGGATGACGACATCACCATCGCGAACGCGACACCCACACAAACACCGACACAGACACGCACACACCGCCTTCGCAGGCGTAGGCGCGGTCAACCACCGCAAACCACTGGCACTCGTCGCTCTGACGATGGCCAGCGGCCCGCACCCTAGATACACCACACATTGTTTTGATACCCGACGAGACGTTAGTCCTCGTCCTGTAATCGCTTCACTACACTCACTCACACACGGACTGACTGACGGACTGACATACACCACTTACACAATCACAAACACACTCCACAAACAGACACAAATACAAACATACATGCACACAAACATTTACACTACGTACATACATACAAACACACATACATACAATCATAAACACATACATACACTTACATACATTACACAAAACATCACCACACTCGCCGGCGAGTGTGTTCTTATCACCTTTTCATCTTTCATCTTCATTTTCATTCTCTCTCCTTCCCACAAGCACACCGCCGGTCTGAGGTTCGAGTCTCCTTAGGAGACGCCCCGCGACTGTTGTTGCGTAGTCTTTGCGGCCTCCACGGCCCACGTCCTACTTCGCTGTGAAAGCCAGGGCTGCTAACAGCACAGAGGAGGTTTTAGTCGGTATGGGGTGTCCGCTTACGCGGACATATATAGTGTTAGCAAAACTTGATATTCGTTAAATATAGTAAAAAGTGCAGTTAAAATTTAGTGATCTTGTGCTCGGAACTATTGC
This sequence comes from Leptidea sinapis, assembly GCF_905404315.1. NCBI lineage: Eukaryota > Metazoa > Arthropoda > Insecta > Lepidoptera > Pieridae > Leptidea > Leptidea sinapis. Next base: position 610,681 of record NC_066288.1, on the reverse strand, counting down.
ATCATCCTTCAAAAGCTAAGTGACTTGTTGTAATATACCTACACAACATTACATTACAGCCACCTGATTGAAGGAGATTATAAGAGAAGTACTTTTTGTAGTGTGAACAATATAAATTATTTTATTAAGTATCTGTATTTGTTAATATAATTGCTATATGCTAAGTAATTTTAAATTCTTAAAATAAAACATACTAGCGCCATCTAGCTTGTCAACATAATATTATATTTATAAGGTTGTCTATAAATCTTTTGAATACATAGCTTAAAAATATATTACCTAGGCATTAAAATAGCAAAAAGGAATTTTACTGCTTGGTCTTTTTCACGATGAACTCACCCCCGAAATGCGCTGGATGCCGAAATGCCTTACCTAAGAAAGAATATTTACAGTGTTTAACATGTAAAGGACAATACGACTTGGATTGTGCCAACGTGACGTACAAACTGTATTGTTTGATGCAACGTAAGGATAAATGGAACTGCCCTGAGTGCCTTAATAAAATACCAAAAAGAGGCAATACCAATACTCCAGTTCGAAACATTGACACAACAATGGACGAAGTCCGGCAACATGTAACGAACAAGTGTGAAGGATCTAAGCGTACTCAAAAAAATACAGAGAATGAAAAAGTCACGTTGCGTGTAAAAAATCCATCAGCTCGGTCTACAACTACAGAACTCTGCTGTAGTATCCGTAATACTACAGCAGAGTTCTCAATAATGGAAGAACTGAAACTACACATGAGTGAGCTATTTAACTCACAAATGACTGGCATTAAGGACGCTATTATTAATTTGACGGACACCATTAAGGCGCAAAACTCCCGTATTCAACAGCTTGAAGATCGAGTGTCGCAATTAGAAAAATCGACCGATTTCTCAGTTTTATACAGAAGCTCAGTATAAAAATAGTCGAACAAGAGCAAACATTATTAGCAAACGATATTGAAATCTCTGGGTGTCCGGAAGTTCAAAGTGAAAGTGCAATGCATATTATTAAGACCGTTGCACATAAAATAGGCATCAGTATCAATGAGAAAGATATTGTCAACGTGGAGCGAGTCGGGCCCAGGCGTCCAGAAGAGAAAGACAAACCGTATAGACCACGACCGCTTATCGTGCGTCTTACACGCTGTGAGACTAGGGACGCGTTGCTAACCGCCGCCCGCGTTCGCCGTGGCCTTAACACCGAAGGCCTGCAGCTTCAAGGCACTTCACACTCTCTCTATATAAATGAACGTCTCAGCGGATAAAACCGATACTTATTTCAGAAAGCCCGTTTATTAGCCAGCGAACTAAAATTTAAATATGTATGGACACGCGACGGTAAAATTTATGTACGGCAAGAGCAAGGAAAAGAACGTTTCAGGATACGTGAGGAGAGTGATTTATTCCGGGTTTTTGGAAAATCTTAATATTTGAGCCTTATTTTCCTATCATTCTTATTTTAAACTTACATTTAAAGCTTATATTTTTATAATGTGCAACCTTCTGTTATTTCATACATTTTCTACACAACATAGTACAAATAATGCTCACACTCTAAACAGAACTCACTCTAAACAGAACTCACACTAAACACACAGAACTCTTAAACACATATTCATATAAACATACACAAATGTTAAATATTAGTTGCACATTGTTTATTAAAGTAGTTCATTTAAAATTCCTAATGGCTAACCCTTCATAAAAATGTTTGAAAATAGGTTTATTAAATGCAAGATCATTGAATACAGGGATCACAGACAGTTTAAAAATTATGATGAACCTGAGAGATAAAGCTCTAAAGAAAGCAAACATTACTAAATCTGATACCTCAAAAACATACTATCGTACCCTCAGGAATCTTGTTACAGCTACTGAGGAACGAGAAAAAAAAGCATTTTTTGAACACTCTATTAATAACAATATTCACAAACCAGCCCTCTTGTGGAAAAATATAAAAAATATTACTACGATTACTAAATCAGTCAACACCTCTTTACCGGACCACCTTAAAGACCCAAATGAAATAAACGCTCATTTTTTAAATCTACCCCCATACAACAAAGAAGATATAGAAATTACGACAAACGAAAAAGACAATATACAACAAGCATTTGAACTGAAAATTACATCAGAGCAGGTAGTCCTTAATATTTTAAAGGCTATCAAAACTAAAGCTATGGGTGTTGATAAATTAGACATTGACATGATTTTACTTACCGTTGAAGTTACTCTGCCTATAATAACAAATATAATTAACACGTCAATATTAACTTAACAAACGAATACTTAATATGAAAGCTAGGAGAGAATTGCATTTTGCCTGTAGTATAAAGAGAATTATCTATAGCAAGCGCCCTGAATATTTACTTGAAAAATTGTCCTGGAGCCGAAGTTCTAATTTAAAATGCACACGTTTTGCCTCTCAAAACTTATTAAATATACCATACTACAAAACAACAAGATATAGATCCAGTTTCAAATTCATGGCTTCCCGTATTTGGAATGATTTGCCACCACCTCTTAGAATGATAAAAAATATAAATCAGTTTAAGGGTAAATATAAAATGGCATTGTTAAAAAAACAACAGGAAGCTGAAAATTTTAATTATTGTGTATGGAAAGAACTTCCCTTATATAAATATTTTTCATGATTAAACCATAACATTTGCAACTCGTTTCATATTACATTTAAACTGACACATTGACACACACTCATATATTTATACAACACAGACACTCACACTCACAAATACACTCATAATTTATACAGAGGTTGATACATTTAGAAAAAGTTTAGATCTGCATTGTTATCTTTATTAGTTTGCCCTCTTTACTATGTATCCCACCTTACCCTCTTTACTATGTACCTTAGGGAGATGGGAATGGCTGAAAACCAGCGCTGCATGAAAATATTATTTCAGGCAGCATAAGCTGAGCCTACTCCCTTTTGTCTTAATGTATGTTTTGTAATAAGCTGATATTGTAAACTTAAATTAAGTTCAAGGCAATAAATTTTATTATTATTATTATTATTATTATTATTATTATTTACACTACTTACACACATACAAACATACATACATACAATCATAAACACATACACACACACTTACATACATTACACTAAACCTCACCACACTCGCCGGCGAGTGTGTTCTTCTCATCTTTTCATCTTCATTTTCATTTTCATTCTCTCTCCTTCCCACAAGCACACAGCCGGTCTGAGGTTCGAGTCTCCTTAGGAGACGCCCCGCGACTGTTGTTGCGTAGTCTTTGCGGCCTCCACGGCCCACGTCCTACTTCGCTGTGAAAGCCAGGGCTGCTAACAGCACAGAGGAGGTTTTAGTCGGTATGGGGCGTCCGCTTACGCGGACACTCGAGTCCGACATATTACGCCCCGCTTCGGGGCGTAAATACGTAACAGTATTTCCTCCTCTCAAAAAAAAAAAAAAAAAGAACTTATTATTTTTACAGATATGCCACATATATCAGCAGTTTTTTTAATTTCTAAAGATCTGATAGTTTTAATTATTTCTGCTGGGCTAACGACACTGAATTTGAAATTTTGTTTACATTCCTTTACATTTTCCAAAAGAAGTGACTCGGCATCACTGGTGGAGGAGACAAGGGTGCTTGAGATAGGAATGAAATGAAACTGGAATGTCAGAAAAATGTTTCTCAAAAGAAGAAGCTACTTCCTGCTCAGAGTGGATTTTAGTATGGTTTATTATTAGATTATATTCAAACTTACAGTCTTTCGCTCTTCCAGATTCCCAGTTAATAACTTTCCAAGGCATTTTTATTTTATTTGAAGCATTTTTAATTATTCCTCTAATATGCATTGACTTAGCAATAGTACATATTTTCTTAAATAATTTTGAATATTTTTTCACACATACAAGAAAAGATACATCATGATTACATGATGATCTCTCACTATATAGTTCATATAACCGTTGTCTGCTCCTATGAATACCAGCTGTTGCCCAGTTGTTAAATGACAAGAGACCATCCGAGTTGACTGTCTTCGAAGTAAATATAGAAGCAAACTCTGTTTTAATTATTTTAAATAAATTACCATACATCTCATTTGGAGTACTTTTATAGTTCAAATACAAATTTGAGAGTTTTTCCGAAACATTGCCTCTATATTTCTCCATTCGCCTATTATTTCCCGGAAAAAACATAAACTTTTTAGTTGGAAGTACATTTGTTTACTTCAATATTAAAAGAGGCTAATTGACCAAAGTTGTCTGAGCTAAGTTTACTAATTATTGACTGAGAAAGAGGTTTATAATTAGTAAAAATATTATCAATACAGCTTTTAGATTAGGTGCTGGTTACTCTAGTAGGTTCTAAGAAAATATTTGATAAATTATATGATTTAAACAAAGATTTGAATCTAATACTTATTGGGGATTTTTTTAATAAGTTAATATTAAAGTCACCACAAATCATAATGTATTTCTTAGATTCTGATAATTTTGATAGAACCTCCTCCAATACTCTCTCAAATAACTCATATAGTGCATCGGGGGGTCTGTATATACTTACAACAATGGCACGCTCAAGTTCTGCACAGGCTATTTCAATGGTACGTTCAACAGAGAGGCCCACAGTATCTTAACGGTCATTGAATTTTAATGATTTACTTATAAGTATAAGAGACCCGCCACGTGTAGCCTTTTCTTTGCTAAACACACTTGTCACCTGATGACCTCTGGAGTTAAAAATGAGCTCATATTTTCTAAGCCAGTGTTCAGTAAGATATAAGATATCAATATTTTCATTGTTCATTAGTAACTCCAGTTCCAGTTCTTTACCTAACAATTCTTGCATATTTTGATGCATCGGGTTTATGACTTTACAATTATTATATTTAGTACTTGTACATTGTGTATTTATATTGCTAGAGGAGTCCCCTATTGTCTTATTGACTAATTTATCATTTGGAACATATTCTAAACCAGAAACTAAACTATAAGACTGCTCAATAGAAGCAGTGTAAATCAAATTGTTACTTTGCTTAATAGGAGCCGAGTCCAACAAGCTATTACACTGCTCAATAGAAGCAGTCCTAATCAACTTACTAAACTAGAAGCATGGGACCGGGTTGCCAAATAATTGGCTGTGGTATAAAATAAATAAATATGTGTACTGATCATTGTTATGGATTTAGTGAATGATCAGAATAATTAAGGTTCTTTTATTATTGATTTTTCGCATGTAGCTTTTGTAACGCTAGTCTTCTAAGAGTTTTGGTTTTTTTCGGAGTATAGAATTATTAGCATACATATTATTGTATTAATGAATTTGAATTTTTTAAGGATATTTTTAGTGGTGATATGCCAGGTTGAGAATGTAGTCTAGAATATGTGGTATAGTAAAAAATCTTATTATTTATGGGACCGCTCAGTATGTAGACAATCCTAATCTGTGCTCTCACTATATATTCACTTTAATATAATTGATTGTAATAGTTTTGAGAATTGTATGTTAAATCAGTTGAATAAGTTACTGCCTTAATATAAATTATTTATTAAGTTCATCGTGATCTGGATTCTTACTACTTAATAGTATTTTCTTTAAATTTTTTTTATCTATATATAAAAAACAAAGTCGTGTTAGTTACACAATTTATAACTCAAGAACGGCTAGACCAATTTTTCTGTTGTTTGATTTTTTGGGTTTCTCTTAGTCCGGAATAGGATAATAAGTAATAAAATATCGAAAAAATCATAATAAAACATTTATTTTCCCATACATTTTGTATGGATTGACATTTTCATGACATCTCGAAAATAGAAAGAAATCAATGAAGTTTTTTGTTAGTTTCACGCTAAGTAATAAAATACAACTGTCAGTGCACGTCATGTTATTCAAGTTGACTAGTTGGTGTGTTTGTTTCGAGTTTCTATTAGCTTATTGTGCCATCTTTCCCGACATAGACGTAATGCTAGAATTCGAAACATTGCGAATTGGACTGACGAAGAACAAGAAATTGCAGGTAAAAAGCACCGCGTTAGTATGGGCTCGACGTTGTGTTTCTGAATCACAAGAGCAAAGCGAGGCAGCCAGTAAACCTCAGAGATCAACAACTAGATAATTTACGACGCACTAGAAGAAATTTTTGAAGTACTGATTTGAATCGAGCAGCGTTTCGACACGATTGCAGTACTGATTACCGCTTGCATACATAGGCTGCACTAAAAGTATCGGGAATGGATTATTTCCACTGTTCCTGTCAAATTAAAATCTTTTTAATTGAAAACTCCTCGGTTTTAAACATAGAATACCACTTATGTATTTAAAAAAAGATTCTCGGTCTTGTCACAAGGTCTTGTCAAACTTGTTAAGTCGTTGAGAAAATGGAATCGACTCGAGAAAATTCTAGAGCGATGATTTATTATGACTTTCGAAGTGGTTTAATACAAAAACAGTGTGTTGACCGGATGATTTCTGCATTTGGTGATAAAGCCCCATCCAATACCACAATTTATCGCTGGTTTGCTGAATTTCAATGTGGACGTGTCACGCTCAGTGATGATCCCCGTCAAGGTCGTCCAAAAACTGCATTCACCAAAGAAAACGTTGATGCTGTGCGTAAGCTGATTGAGGAAGATCGACATGTGACATACCTCGAAATTCAGACAACTTTAGACATTGGCTTGAGTCAAATACAAATAATCTTGCATGAACAATTAGGTGTAAAAAAGTTGTTTTCCCGATGGATACCGCATTTGCTCTGTGAAGAGCAAAAAGCCGCTCACGTTACTTGGTGCGTCAGAACTCTCGAAAGATTCCACGCAGGATCCTCAAATGCTGTATACAACATCGTATCAGGTGAAGAATCCTGGATATACGCGTACGAACCTGAAACAAAAAACCAGTCACGAGTTTGGGTGTTCGAAAATGAGTTAAAGCCAACAAAAAATGTTCGTTCACGGAGTGTTGCGCAGGCCGCGGGCCATGTTGCGACTATTCCTCTTGAGGGACAAAGAACGGTTAATGCAGAATGGTATGCAAGCATTTGTTTGCCACAGGTCGTTTCTGAACTCCGTAAAGAGAACTGCAACCGCCGCATCATCCTCCATCACGACAATGCGAGTTCTCACACCGCGCACAGAACAAAAGAGTTTTTAGAGCAAGAAAACATAGAATTATTAGACCATCCGCCGTACAGCCCCGACCTAAGCCCTAATGATATCTATACTTTCCCTAAAATAAAGAATAAATTGCGTGGCCAGAGATTTTCATCACCTGAAGAAGCTGTGGACGCCTACAAAACGGCCATTTTGGAGACCCCAACTTCCGAATGGAATGGTTGCTTCAATGATTGTTTCCATCATATGGAAAAATGTGTCAAATTTCGCAGAGAATACTTCGAAAAGCAATAAATACATTTTTAAATAGTTGTGTCACTTCCTTGATTCCCGAAATTTTCAGTGCCGCCCTCGAACTAGCGTTCACATTGGGTCAATGGACGTTGTTTGCAAGTATTTTCCGGGGAAACGCCAGGATTATGCTGCCTTAGTTGGAAATTACCGAATCACGACATTTTCTAGCAAACACTCAAAAATACAATGTTTGTTTCCAAATGTCCTCATTTGGGGCAGACATTATCTAACAACCACGATTTAATCCGACATCCAGGGTATTAATTTATTTATATTCTTACACTCAATACAGTAGAAGAATAACATACCTACTATACTTATTCCTTTGTATTATGTATGCTAATTCTAAAAATAAGTGTTTACAAATCAGTAATACGGACTTTGCTTTTGATTTTGTAGATACAAGGACATATTCATCATCGAATTGGATCATTGCAATCTCTCGAAGATGCACACCATAAATTTTAACAATCATATTTCATGGGCACCATGGAGGAAAACCGATATGAAGAGATCAATTCAGCAATGATAATAGCAATTCTTCATGATCTGCAGCAACTACTTCATGAACATTTTGCATGTCGAGTTAGCCCGCAAATCTTTAATTTCCGATCAGCTTTGCATTCGCCATGTCCAATAACAAATCTCAAGGCCAATTCTTGAAAGTTTGTGGTCTGAATCTAGAAAATCCATTTCCCATGGTCAATCTATATATATATATTAGAGATTTCCACGTATATAGTCACTCATGACGATATCTCTGGAACCATTAGGCGTAGAGACTTGAAATTTGGTAGGAATATTCCTTACGTCGAGTAGAGGTCAGCTAAGAACGGATTTTACGAAATTCCATCGGCGAGAGTTTTTTTTTAAAAGAACAACGTCTGTCGGGTCCGCTAGTTTTATTTAAAATATTGCTGTGCCCTTGCAGGGCGTCATGTATTGTCTACCTATCTAATGCACCAGCCTTTTGTAATAATGTGACTTGCAATGAAAATATTTTGATTTGATTTGATCACCTTATAATATCTATTTCAAGGGATCGCTCCCTGCCCAAGGGTATATAGTCATAATGCCCTTGTTCGCCCCTTGTGGTTAATTATAAATGAAAGATTTGCGCATCGTTTGTCCATTACTTACTAATTTTGTTTCCGATCTAATTTAAGCGTTGGGTTCTCATTATGTGTTTTATTATTTTATTATTAGGTCTGCTTTAAAATTGTATCTGTTTACTCCATAGTTGCTGTGCGTCATGATAAGTAAAATTTCGATGAGCTATATCACGTCGCGCGTGTGACTCAAGCACATTTCACAAAAGTATATATGTAGTTACAAACCTGTCTTGGCTGACACCGACTCTAAAAATAACAATAATCGTAACAAGAATAATTAGATTCTATAAAAATACGCAATTATTTTTATACTTTTTAGTGTATATTATAATATCTATTGTTTTGGAATATTGTTTTTGAAGTGGGTTGTTTTTTTGTAATATTTTTACTTTTATTTTTAGTAAATCTGAAGTACACTAACGAATAATTCGTCTAAAAATGTGTAGATCTACTAAATTTTGCAATGCAGCAATGAAGGTAGGCGTATTGCAATTTTAAACAGACAGTTAGAAATTCTGTCATAGATCGAACCCTTACTGTAAGTCGTTAAGGAGTTCCATTGATTATCATATTCGATAACGACATAACCATGTAATAGCATTTGACTCAAATATACGGATAGCATAAAAAAGGTTCGGCCGAGGATCTTAAATTTGCTCGTAAGAATTGAAGAGTTACGCCTACTTTGTCGTGGATCCCACAATAAGGACCTAACCAAACTCTTATCAAACTACCTTTTAAGTATATCCTTTCCAATAAAAAAAAGAATCATCGAAATCAGTTGGCGCGATATTGAGCGTTTTTTTTTTAAGGAATAGGAGGACAAACGAGCGTACAGGTCACCTGGTGTTAAGTGATCACCGCCGCCCACATTCTCTTGCAACACCAGAGGAATCACAAGAGCGTTGCCGGCCTTTAAGGAAGGTGTACGCGCTTTTTTTGAAGGTACCCATGTCGTATTGTCCAGGAAACACCGCACAAGGAAGCTCATTCCATAGCTTTGTAGTACGAGGGAGAAAGCTCCTTGAAAACCGCACTGTAGAGGACCGCCACACATCCAGATGGTGGGGATGAAATCCTAACTTGTGGCGTGTCGTGCGAAGGTGGAATTCGGCGGCAGGAATCAGGTTAAACAGCTCTTTGGAACACTCCCCGTGATAAATGCGGTAGAAGACACACAATGAAGCGACGTCTCTACGCAACGCCAAGAGATCCAGCCGTTCACAGAGCACTGAGTCCCCGACAATTCGAGCTGCTCTACGTTGCACGCGGTCAAATGGATCGAGCAGATACTGGGGTGCGCCAGACCAGAGATGACAGCAATACTCCATGTGTGGCCGGACCTGCGCTTTGTAGAGCGCTAAAATGTGGGCCGGCTTGAAGTATTACCGTGCTCTATTGATGACGCCCAGATTCTTCGAAGCCAATTTGGCTTTGCCCTCCAGATGGCCACGGAATTGGCAATCGCTCGAGATTTCGAGACCCAGTAATCCGATACTAGGCGCGGCTTTAAGAGAAGTGTTCTCGAAGAGCGGTGATACGACAAATGGGGTTTTTTTAGTGGTAAACGCGCAAACTTGAGTCTTCTGGGGGTTAAATTGGACAAGGTTCAATTTACCCCATTCCGCGACCTTCTCGAGAGAGGACTCGATAGAAGACACAAGTTTCTCCCGGCACTGGTCGACGATTTCCCGAGAGAGACCTGCATGGCCCGTGTATACGGCATCACCAGTGCTGTCGTCCGCATAGCAATGTATATTGGAGGTGTCCAACATATCATTGATATGCAGAAGAAACAGCGTAGGAGATAGCACACAGCCTTGAGGCACTCCAGCATTCACGGGCTTCGGGTTCGAGCAATATCCGTCGACAACGACCTGTATGTTACGCCCAGTGAGAAAGCTGGAGGTCCACTTGCACAAGCTTTCGGGAAGCCCAAATGATGGAAGTTTTGAGAGGAGCGCCTTGTGCCATACACGATCAAAGGCCTTCGCTATATCCAGACCAACTGCCAGGCCTTCCGCCTTGCTTTCAATAGCCGCCGCCCATCTATGTGTTAGGTATACCAGAAGATCCCCTGCCGACTGTCCATGGCCAAAAGCCGTACTGTCGGTCGTTGATCAACTGGTGAACCTCTAGGTATACTAAAAGCTGGCGGCTAATTATGCTCTCCATGATTTTAGAGAGCAGGGAGGTGATAGCAATAGGCCTGTAGTTCGCCGGATCCGAACTGTCTCCTTTTTTTTGGATCGGATGGACAAGGGCTGACTTCCATAAGTCAGGGACTACGCCTTTGGAATAAGAGTGCCGGAATAAACGCGTGAGCACCGGCGTCAACTCAGGGGCACACGTTCTAAGCACGATTGGAGAAATGCCATCCGGCCCGCTCGACTTCCTGACGTCCAACGAAAACAGAGCTCGCCTAACACTTTTCTGTCTGAACTGTACTTCAGGCATAGAGCTCTGACACCGCGGGATGGTTGGCGGTGAATTTCCGTTGTCGTCAAGAGTCGAGTTGGAGGCGAAAAGAGCGCACAGGAGCTCGGCTTTCTCTTTTGCCGTATGGGCCAGGGTGTCATTCCTCATGTGCAACGGCGGCATGGACGGCTGGTTGAAGTTACCAAGAGCAGCTTTCGACAACGACCAGAACTTGCGTGTTCCGGTCGGGTAACTGGAAAGCTGCTCGCCGATTTTGACGACGTGCTTAGACTTCACACGGGCGATTTGCCGCTTAAAAAATCTGGAGGCACGGTTATATTTCCTCTTAAGAACTTTGCAGTTCGGATCCTTTGTGCCCAGCGCCGCAACCCAAGTTCGATACGCCTGTTTTTTGCAGTCAGATGCTGCTTTAACTGACGCATCGAACCAGGGCTGTGAACTGCCACCGATCGGTACTACAGAGCTTGGTATAAAAATATCCATGCCCTGCAGTATCACATCGGCTACCGCAACGGCGCAGGCACTAGGATCATCCGAAGGGAAACAAACCTTGCCCCAAGGGTAGGATGCAAAAAAGGAACGCATCCTATCCCAATCTGCTGACTTTTAGTGCCAAACGAGGCGGGTCGCTGGTGGTCTGCGACGTTGGCGTCGGATAGGCACTACACTCCTGATCAGGCAATGGTCGGACGTTCCGAGAGGGGCGTCGATAAATACCTGGTAACCATCGGGATGTGTAGTCAGCAGAAGATCTAATAAGGACGGCATGTGGCTATCCACATCCGGGAGCCGCGTTGGCGACTCAACGTGCCCGTTGAAATCACCCAAGACTACTATTTCAGCGGAGGGGATCTGTGCAAGCACGTCGTCAATTGCCGCTTGAACGCAGCCCATGAGATGATCGGTTTCTGCGTTATCACTATGGGACCTTAGACACACGCATAGATACGGACGCGGTCCTCTAAATCTACGCGGAGCCAGAGAGTAGACAGGTCCCTACCCTCAAAATTGCCGAGACGGCGACAGCAGCTATCCTCCCTAACGTACACACATACCCCGGCATGAGGCAAAAAATTGTGCTCAATTTTGTACCCGGGGTACGTTAAATATGAGGTATCGCTAGGTCGAGATTTCTGCGTCTCCGTAAGGAAACACAAGGCCGGCTGCGCCGTCTCAAGGTGGTGGTGGACGGCGTTTAAATTGGAGTGAATTCCCCTGATATTGCAAAAGTTCACGTTGAGCGTGCAGCGGGGTGCCGTAGTGTTTCTGCCTCGTTTGTCCTCGGTCATGCGCGGTTCTGTGCCCACCCCAGAATACGAAGGGCAGCCCGAGCGAGAGTGCTCGGGGAGGGATTCTCCTGCTCTGCTAGAGCCGGTACCCTCCTGGGATAATATCATTGTACGGACCGCTCTCATATTTTGTTGGGGGGGGGGTAAGGGATCAGTCGGGATAAGTCGGTTAAAAAGGGGGTGGTTTTATGTAAAGAAGAAGAGATTAAACGAGCGTACGGGTCACCTGATGATAAAATAAAATATCCAAGCTATATGCGATATGCTTGAAGCTCATTTTAAAGCATTGTTATTCGTGGCAGAAAGTTCCTTAAAAACCGCTCAGTGGAGTAATGCCACACACCTAGATCATTGGATGTGATGATTGATATTTAAGTTTGTGACGTGTCGTGCGAGGATAGACGACAGGAGTCAGGTCAAACAGCTGTTCGTAACGCTACCGTAAAGGGTGACAGGAAACACAAATAAATATTATCTTTACGGAAGGTCAAACAGCTAAGCCGTTCACAAAACTTACGACACATTGAGCAGTTCTGCATTGCAAGCGTAGAAATTGTCCGCGCTGATACTTGTCAGGAGACCAGAGTTGAGAACATTACTGTGTATAGAATGTCGACCGGCGTGCAAGCATTGTCATTAATGTCACTTTTTAAGACCCTGAAAATATAATACAATACATGGAGTAGAAATTATAGTTAGATAAATTCTCGAGGATTAAAAATTTAAATAATGGAATCCAGTAACTGCGTCCAAAATCATTTATTCCAGTAAATGCTACGTGAACTGAATAAAACAATTCTAACGCTGTTGGGTGAAACGAATAATATAATTAGAACGTGAGATAACATATTATTAAGATTCAAAATTAAATAAGGTTTTTATTCAAAAATACATTTTTATTTGATATTTCATGAAAGTGCTGTTTTTAATTTTGTCTAAATTTTTGGGTACATTTAAAACCTTTTATCGACATATTATAACACTTGTGAAATAACTATTTAGTCTTGTTTATGAGAAAAATTGGCAAAACAAGCAAAACAGGTCCTGATGGTAAGTATCACGTCCTGGTTGTAAGTAACACGTCCTGATGGTAAGTAACACATCCTGGTTGTAAGTAACACGTCCTGATGGTAAGTAACACATCCTGATGGTAAGTAACACATCCTGATAGTAAGTAACACATCCTGATGGTAAGTAACACATCCTGGTGGTAAGTAGCACGTCCTGCTGGTAAGTAACACTTCCTGGTAGTAAGTAACACGTCCTGGTAGTAGGTAACACGTCCTGGTGGTAAGTATCACGCCCTGCTGGTAAGTAACTCGTCCTGCTGGTAAGTAACACGTCATGATGGACAGTAACACGTCATGATGGTAAGTAACACGTCCTGGTTGTACGTAACACGTCCTGGTGGTTAGTAACACGTCCTGATGGTAAGTAACACATCCTAATGGTAAGTAACACATTCTGGTAAGGTCTTAGATAGGGATATTAGGGAAAATGCCCTCATACAAAAACCGCTACATGACAACCAACACGCCTATACTCAGGGCAGATCAACCGAATCCGCACTCTATTGCGTAACATCTCTCGCATTGAAAGGATTATCACGTAAACAATCAACCTTAGGTGCTTTTATTGATATCGAAGGCGCCTTCGACAAAACCCCTTTCACTAGCATAGGCCGAGCGCTAGCCGCTCATGATGTAGATCCTACAATTGCCGGGTGGATAGACAGCATGTTGAGGCATAGGGCGATACGATTTACTGTGAACACCAGTACTAGATGTGTGGTGGCAACGGGCTGCCCACAAGGAGGGGTACTCTCGCCGCTACTCTGGAACCTTGTGGTAGATGAGCTCATCACAAGGCTAAACAAAAAGAAACTGTACACAGTGGGCTATGCTGACGACCTCGCCATTCTAATAACAGGACCAGTCGAGAACGTCTTATGTAGCCTCATGAGATCTGCTTTTAAGATTTTGGAAGAATGGTGCGCGCAACACAAACTCACAGCTAATCCGTCAAAGACGGAACTAATACTATTCACTAACAAACGCAGCCTTGGTAATCTAACATTACCAAAGCTGTTCAACACCGAACTAAGCCTTACTAAAGAAGTTAAATACCTGGGGGTTATACTGGATAGTAAGTTGCTTTGGAACAAACACCTTGAAAACAAGCTGGAAAAAGCATGCATCATCTTTTGGCAGTGCAGAAGACTCATAGGCAGAACCTGGGGTCTTGCTCCAAAGATAAGCAGATGGCTCTATACAGCAGTCATCAGACCAATTATCTCCTACGGAGCAATAGCGTGGTGGCCCAGGACAGAGCTTGTGACAGTGCAAACCAAGCTGCAGCGTTTCCAGCGGCTGGCCTGCACAGCCATAACAGGATGCATGCGCACCACGCCTTCCTCGGCCCTTGAAACTATTCTAGGGCTAACACCACTCGACATACACTTTCAACAAGAAGCGACAATGGCGACTCTACGTCTAAAGCTGTTGGGTGTATGGAAGAATGAAGACGGCCTAACAGATAAGCTCTGGAATAGGGTAACAAAGGATTATCCACTCTGTGAGGCACCATGTGATAAGATAACTAAAACAAATACCTTCCATAAAAACTATCACATACAGCTATATGAGAAAGATGCTGACCAGTCAGGTGTAAACGAACTAAGAATTTACACAGACGGCTCGAAAATGGCTACTGGAACTGGTGCCGGCATATTCTCACAGGAACTAAACATACACATTTCCATACCCTTGGGCACACACAGCTCCATCTTCCAATGTGAGTGCGTAGCCATCAAGGAAGCCGCCAGCGCTATATTAAGAAGAAAGGTACATGGCCACAACATCAGATTTCTTTCTGACAGTATGGCGGTACTAACAGCGCTGAAGGGTACCACACACAACTCAGCACTAATACACGAATGTCACCAAACCCTGGAGCAAGTTGCCTCTTATAACCAGGTAACTCTGCAATGGATCAAGGGACATAGTGGTTCGTTGGGTAATGATGCAGCGGATGAGCTTGCAAGGCGGGCATCGGCAAATACAGTGTCTGGTCCATTGCCACTTCTGCCACTGCCCTTCAGCCAAATGCGCTCATGGATACGCTCTCTCACCAACGACCTACACAACACCCGATGGATGAATGTCTCAAGCTGTAGACAGTCGAAGGTGGCGATACCTGCACTATCGCCCAAACTGACACGTAGACTTATGAGCCTCAACAGACATGACATCCGTATAATGGTGGGCACCCTAACGGGTCACACATCACTAAACAAACACCTTTTCACAATCGGCGTAACGGACAGCCCTAAGTGCAGAGGTTGTCTGACCGAAGACGAAACGGTCGCTCACGTAATCCTGGAATGCGCGGGGGTGGCCAACCAACGGGCAAAAACCTTAACCTATACAAGGTCGCTCCAAGAAGTCTGTGAACACCCCAGGAATGTTCTGAACTTCTGGAAGGAGCTGGGCTGGTTGGAGTAACCGGCCATTACTGCACGCAAAATGGACCCATGCTAGTGGTTTAATTGCGGAAACAGGAGCCCTATACCTATACCTATACCTATACCTAACACATTCTGGTGGTAAGTAGCACGTCCTGCTGGTAAGTAACACTTCCTGGTAGTAAGTAACACGTCCTGGTGGTAAGTAACATGCCCTGCTGGTAATTAACACGTCATGATGGACAGTAACACGTCATGATGGTACTTAACACGTCATGATGGTGAGTAACACGTCCTGGTGGTAAGTAACACGTCCTGATGGTTCGTAACACGTCCTGGTGGTAAGTAACACGTCCTGGTGGTAAGTAACACGTCCTGGTGATAAGTAACTTAAGTCCTTGATTGGCCCCAACCTTCTAAGCGACATCACCATCAGTGACACTTGAAATGTTAAGTCTCATTAGCCCGGTACTTTCGCCAGCTACGGCACCCTAAAAACTGGAAAAGGTATGCTTGTCTATAACTGCCTCACGGCAGACGACTGGCACCACCCTCCTAGTAAGAAGAAATTATTAAAATGAATTAAATAAAACATAAAAAACTTAATAAAACATGTAACATTAGTACTAGATTACGTATCTAGTACTAACGGTACATGTTTTATAATAATAACAATATTTTATTTGTTCATGTATTACTTATGCTGCCATTTTGTCTGTTGTAGTAATATATTAGTTATAGCTTAATACTTAGTTCAACAACTCGTGAAGCATGTTGATGACCTGAGCACATTCAATAAGGTGTGCGCTCTGAGGGCCTACCATCACCTTTTAAAAAGCGATGCGATTCCGATGAAGTTCAGTTTAGGTACCTAAATTGAATCGCTAAAATTCGTATCATGAAGTGCCTTTTACTGAATGGCGTTTGGATTGCTTATGAAGAATGAACGAAATAAATTTGTCTGTTGTCCTTGGTTTGAGAAAGAGATGACGCTCTATAGTCGTTGCATAAGTTTGTCTCTCATACTCGAACCATATGCGTTGCGTTTCGAAACCTAAAATGATATGATTTTAGCGGTTTTCTTGCATAGAAAATACTAAAAATACATTTTAAAATTGTGCTTTATAGCGTCAAGTTATAAACTATTAAGCTTTTTTTTGTACTTATTAAATAATAGTAATATAAATAAATACAGTTTTTTGAATTACAAATTAAATGTTTGCTGTGTTTTCGTAAAAATAAGGAGATATGAACGCATCTCCATTGATGTTTGATTTGACAGGAGCACGGAGTACATTTTTTTTAATTCGTTTTTGCGAACGGGCTATAGCCCGGGCCCTTACTGCCTCGTCTTTAGTATTTTCACTTTCGGTATTTATTTTCCGTTTTTTTTTACAAAAAAAGTGTAATAAAGTATTCTCGTCTCATCTTTCATCAATAAAATTTTCCTTTTCTGTATGTTTTCACTATATTTAAAATTTATTAACAACACGATTCACTTTCCTCTAAGGAAGTAGGAATTTTTTTCGAATCGCTCACTTTGACACATAAGCTATCCAGTTTAGGTTGAAATATTACCTCATGGTACGAATGAATGAACGAACTAAATCAGTTTGCGATTCAATTGACATTATTTTTGACATTCAATCGACATTCTTGTGATTTAATCAGTTGAACAAACAGTACAAAATAGCAAAGCAGTTCATTTTAGGTTGTCAATTGAATCGCAATAAGAGTTCATGGTAGGCCCGCTAATATGACTGTTATTACGTTAATAGCCACGCTTTGTCTCGTATTACAATGTAAATAAATATTTTGAAGATATTATACAGGTATAACAAGGGTTAGCTCAGTTGGTAGAGCACTCGCACGGAGCGCCAGAGGTCGTGAGTTGGAGTCCCGCATCGTTCATAAAATTTTGTTTTCAAATTTTATTTGTGTGTTAATCCCAGAAGTGAGGGTTATAAACATGCGGGCCGTCGCTCCATTCCCAACCTGTCTGATATCATTAAGAAAGTTTTTGAAGAATTCTTGAATTTCGTAACACAATTTTGCACATTTTCTGTTTTGATTATTTTGTAAAAGCATATAACATCGCCCAATGTTAACTTACTAACTCGACTTATCCAAGTAGTAGGCATAAATAGGTTTATGTTACTTTCTGATATTATGATTACCACAGTTTCTAACAAATTCGCTAATAAATAACATTATCAAGAATTAAAATGTTTATGTATTTATGTTTTTCTCTTATTGATTGTTTATAATAATTTTGAGCCTACAAAAGACAGTTAGCTCGACTTAGTCGAGAAGTGAGTATATTTTTTTTATATTACTTTTTAATATTAATCCAGTTACTGTGACTTAATTAATATTATAAATATGATCTTACATTACATACATCAAGTAGCCAACCTCAAATTTATAATCGAGTGAATACCCATCTTTTGCAGCTCACAAATTTTATTAAAACTTTCTGAATTTGGAGAACACTGCAATTATTGTGAATTTATAACATTTATAATATTAAGGAATAAAATCATAAGATATACCAAAATATCTTTAACATATAATTAAAAAGCATAAAAATTCGTTTCGTGAGTTAGTTTTCATCTCGTGATGGATGGAGTGCTATTTTTCTTAGGGAGCAGATGTTACACATTTTTTTCCGTTTTAAGACCTCTGGCACGATTCCACGGCGCACCAATTAATCAAATCCTGAAAAGGTTACTTTTGGACGATGCCTTAGACACAATTTTTCATGTCACTTTTTCTTCAAAAATAAAACGTAGTTAAATTATTATATAGGTACAACTTTGTAATAATTAATACAACCAACTTTCAAAGCTTAGAAAAAATCGTTAATTAATTTTAAATAATCCAGTCAAACAGTTCTTTTATGTTTGAAGTCAGTATTTTTTTTAAATAAAATCAAGTAACATTTTCCCAGAACTCGGTGTATGTTGTGTCAAATACTTACTACAAGCTCAAACACGGCTAGTATATATAGTTACAATACGATATTGTCTTCGTCAACAGATCGAATAATGTAATCATATACTTCATTAAAATATGGTCGCATCTAGTGAAATATTTATGATAGCGCCATACTCCCGATGTTATTTGTGGTATCTTTCATCAGTTTTTATTTCAATATCTGGTACCTATTCAATATATGGTAAATAAATATACTCCTTTTTTCCTATGAATTAGTTATTATAATAGAAATATCACACCAAAACTAAAACATCAAAAGTTAAGAAGCATAAATTGAGATCTATGTATTTGTGAAAAATATAAAATATACAACTTAATGACAACTTAAATAATATTCAGTTTACTTGTTCACGTAGTCCACTTTAGTATTAAATGATCTGCTGATAACTGATACTAATGGACCGCATTGTTTAAAGTAGACCCAAAAATATTTCTCATTAGCTTTCCGCAGTGCTGTTTTGTAGTTAATTGTACTACGAGTAACTGCATGCGACAGTATTTAACTTGCCAGTGACGTCACTAAGCCTCTGTTTCATTTATTTCTGAAGCCGATTAAGATCTAGTCAATATTGTTATAGCTCTTGAAGCTCAAAAAGCAAATACCTGGTTATTAAGTCTAATTATTAAAAATTATCAAAACCTGAATCAAATTCAAATTCAAAAACACTTTATTCGTGTAGGTCACAAAAATGACACTTATGAATGTCAAAAAAAATATATAAATATTGTTTCTTATTGAATTTACCGCTACTTCGTAAAGGGTTGAGCTAATGAGAAGAAGTAGCAAGAAAGTCATTGCCACTCTTTTAAGTCAAGATTTACATTTTAGTTGTTTTACAAATCATTTCAATTACAATATATGCAAAGTGACGCAACAAAAATACTCAAAAGTCAAAAACTGAAAGGCTTACATGAGTTAGTCAAAAATAGAAAAAATAAATAAATTAATTATTACTTATAGACAGAAGAGTTATTGAGTATAGTAGATGCATCAATCCACACATACCGTAAATAAATAGAGGCATTATGTGAGCATTTCATAAAATAAAATATATAATAACTTTAACTTTAAAAAAAAACATCAAGCAGACCTCCCGGTAACAAGATCATCCAGCCCCCACGAGTAGCACCCGTTCACGAGCATGACGCATGGACCAGCCATCGCCTCCCTCGACCATATTTTAGGGAAGGGAACGACCCGCCCCACGTCGCCGCCGATGTCTAGTGTCGCCGAATCTCAGGTCGATGTCTAGTGCCTTTGAATCAGTCAATGTAAGTTATCCAAAAAAGCACAGTGTACAACGTACCTACTCTTTGACATTTTTTTCTGAATCAATAATACTTTTTAAGTTACTAAAGATTTTAAGGTAGTTTTAGATCAAGACTTAAAATAAAATTTAAGGCAGTAGTTTTAGGGTAACAACATGGGATATCATCAATATTGCAACCGGTTGATCATGTATATAATTATATTAAGTCTGTTTCAGTGTAATCACAATATTATTTCAGAATATAAAAATAACAACAAAACAATCGACTTTAAAAAAACTATTCCAAAGAAAAACATATAATATGCACGAAAAAGTACAAAAAAATAAAAGCATATTACTATAAAATCTAATAAATCTAATCAATCAATCTAATTCTAATTACAATTATTGTTATTTTTGGGATCGATGTCCTCCCGCCCCCCACCCTCGTCTCTCGCCTGGTCTCGTCGGCGTCGTGCGTGCGACACAATGTATGTAGATACAAACCTACCTTGGCTGACACCGACTCCAAAAATAACAATAATTGTGCCTAGAATTAGATTAATTGATTAGATTAATTAGATTGCATAAATATACGTATTTATATTCTTACTTTTAAGTGCATAATTGTATCTTTTTTTGAAGTCAGTTAATTTTTTGTTAAATTGTATTTCTTATTTTTAATTAATCTGAAGTACGCTTACTAATAATTTGTCTGAATATGTGTAGACCTACTAAATTTTGCAACGCAGCAATGAACATAAGCGCATTTCAATTTGATTACAGACAGAAATTCTGGCACAAATTGCACCCTAACAGTAAGTCGTTAAGATGTTCCATTGATCATCATATTCGACTATGATAATTACTTGACCATAATGTCGTAATGTGATATCCGGATAGCGATAGCGGATAAAAGATTCGGCCATGTTTTGTTAAATTTGCTCTTTAGAATAGAAGAGTTCCCATACTTTATCATGGATTCCATATACAGAACCTAACCAAACTCTCACCGAACTAACTTTAAAATATGCAAAATAAAAGAATCGTCTAAATGGGTTGGCGCTATATTGAGCTATTTTGGTTTTCTCATGGATGTCATTATCAGATCTGAACTAAATTGCAATATGATATAACGGTAAGCATCATCTTTCAAATAAAAATAATTATCAAAATCGGTTCAGCCAGTCAAAAGTTCTGAGGCAACAAACATAAAGAATTGAGAATCTTTCCCTTTTTTAAAGTCGGTTAAAAAGAGCACGTCATACAATGTTATTTATTATTACAATTGTTGGAGATCAGAATATCTGTGAATATAGATCAGCTTCATTGTTTCTTCATCATCACGCATCATCTAAATGTGAGCTTCATTTTCGTTGTCAGTTAAACTGTTGTCACCAACTGTTTTTATGTATAAATATAAAGTGAACCTCTTAATATATCAAAATATGAACTTATTACAAAATAACATTCCAGCGTATAATTTTAAATTGTCTAGAGGGAAGCAATTTCCCGTCGTTTAATTTTCTCCAAGATCTTAGGGATAAGCTCGGCTTGTGTGTCTTACAACTAAGTGGGAAAAGTCATCTCCGTCCTAAAAGTGTCGAGCATTTTAAACTTTTAAAAATCAAAACCTTGTAGATATTTTAAAACCAATATCATCAGCTTTATTGTACTTTGCTCATTTGGTAATATTTGTATTCTATTCTTCCTACTGTGGCTTCTGTGGAAGTTATAACACAAGTAAGGCAATATTTGGTAATATTTTTAATTTTTAAGTTCTTGCAAAGCTGTTTTTTATCTTAACAATGTAATTTTTATTTGACAAACAGTGCAAAATTTATATTTTGTGGTATATAGTCAATCTGTTAATTTAATCTGAATAACTTTCGTAGCTTATTATAAGACTTAAGATAGTTATTACTTATTACGCATTATTAGTAAGCAATACCTAATAATATCCTAAAACGCCGTCAACACTCCTGCGATGCCTCTGTTTTTGTTCAAGTCTAATATTATCTGAACTTGTAATATAAATAATGCTTTACGGTATGTAGTCCACTATGTTATTAATGAAATAATATTTTATACACGCACTTTTATGACCAGAACTAATAGAATAGTTTTAAGAGTTTTTGCCTGGATATTTCTTTGTGCACTAATAATCACTCTAATCTGGTAAAATGTAACATATTTAATTATAATAATAATTAAATTGTTAATTGCAAACACAAAATACAATTTTGCCCAAAATTACCCTCGACCCCCAAACTATGCAATTTTGCAATGTAAAATGTCAAAACAAATGTGAAATGGTGATACAATTAATGATGATAACGATTTATGTATAATTTTGGGTGTGTGTGTCAGTGAGTGTGTGTAACAATATGTTCTTGAGTTTATTACTAAGTCCATATATATAAGAATACATAATTCTAAGTTTATTATTTATGTTTTTGTGTAGACATTGTCCTAAATAGCTAAATTGCTGTTGTGCAAATCCACTTTTTGTTCGGGGTATGTGTATTACAGGTCGAACGTACGGGTCACCTGGTGTTAAGTGATCACCGCCGCCCACAATCTCTTGCAAGACCAGAGGAATCACAGGAGCGTTGCCGGCCTTTCAGGAAGGTGAACGCGCTTTTTTTGAAGGTACCCATGTCGTATCGTCCCTGAAACACCGCACAAGGAAGCTCATTCCATAGCTTTGTAGTACGTGGAAG
The DNA here is from genome assembly GCF_905404315.1 of Leptidea sinapis. NCBI lineage: Eukaryota > Metazoa > Arthropoda > Insecta > Lepidoptera > Pieridae > Leptidea > Leptidea sinapis. The sequence goes on along the minus strand of NC_066288.1, from coordinate 588,018 downwards.
AAAGCTCCTTGAAAACCGCACTGTGGAGGACCGCCACACATCCAGGATGATATCCTAACTTGTGGCGTGTCGTGCGAAGGTGGAATTCGGTGGCAGGAATCAGGTTAAGCAGCTCTTCGGAACACTCCCCGTGATAAATGCGGTAGAAGACACACAATGAAGCGACGTCTCTACGCAACGCCAAGTGATCCAGCAGTTCACAGAGCACTGGGTCCGCGATAATTCGAGCTGCTCTGCGTTGCACGCGGTCAAATGGATCGAGCTGATACTGGGGTGCGCCAGACCAGAGATGACAGCAATACTCCATGTGTGGCCGGACCTGCGCTTTGAAGAGCGCTAGTATGCGGGCCGGCTTGAAGTATTGCCGTGCTCTATTAATGACGCCCAGTTTCTTTGAAGCCAATTTGGCTTTGCCTTCCAGATGACAACGAAATTGGCAATCGCTCGAGATTTCGAGACCCAGTATTCCGATACTAGGCGAGGCTTTGAGGGAAGTGTTGTCGAAGAGCGGTGATACGACAAATGGGGTTTTTTTAGTGGTAAACGCGCAAAGTTGAGTCTTCTGGGGGTTAAATTGGAGAAGGTTCAATTTTCCCCATTCCGCGACCTTCTCAAGAGAGGACTTGATAGAAGACACAAGTTTCTTCCGGCACTGGTCGACGATTTCCCGAGAGAGACCTGCATGGCCCGTGTATATGGCATCACCAGTGCTGTCGTCTGCATAGCAATGAATGTTGGAGGTGTCCAACATATCATTGATATGCAGAAGAAACAGCGTGGGAGACAGCACACAGCCTAGGGCCACTCCAGAATTCACGGGCTTCGGGTTCGAGCAATATCCGTCGACAACGACCTGTATGCTACGCCCAGTGAGGAAGCTGGAGGTCCACTTGCACAAGCTCTCGGGAAGCCCAAATGATGGAAGTTTGGAGAGGAGCGGCTTGTGCCATACACGATCAAAGACCTTCGCTATATCCAGGCTAACTGCCAGGCCTTCCCCCTTGCTTTCAATAGCCGCAGCCCATCTATGTGTCAGGTATACCAGAAGATCACCTGCCGACCGACCATGGCGAAACCCGTATTGTCGGTCGTTGATCAACTGGTGACCCTCTAGGTATACTAAAAGCTGGCGGCAAATTATGCTCTCCGTGATTTTAGAGAGCAGGGAGGTGATAGCAATAGGCCTGAAGTTCGCCGGATCCGAACTGTCTCCTTTTTTTTGGATCGGATGGACAAGGGCTGACTTCCATAAGTCAGGGACTACGCCTTTGGAATAAGAGTGCCGGAATAAACGCGTTAGCACCGGCGTCAACTCAGGGGCACACGTTCTAAGCACGATTGGAGAAATGCCATCCGGCCCGCTCGACTTCCTGACATCCAACGAAAACAGAGCTCGCCTAACAGTTTTCTGTCTGAACTGTACTTCAGGCATAGAGCTCTGACACCGCGGGATGGTCGGCGGTGTTTTTCCGTTGTCGCCAAGAGTCGAGTTGGAGGTGAAAAGAGTGCACAAGAGATCGGCTTTCTCTTTTGCCGTATGGGCCAGGGTGTCATTCCTCATGTGCAACAGCGGCATGGACGGCTGGCAGAAGTTACCAAGAGCAGCTTTCGACAACGACCAGAACTTGCGTGTTCCGATCGGGTAACTGGAAAGCTGCTCGCCGATTTTGACGACGTGTTTTGACTTTGCACGGGCGATTTGCCGCTTAAAAAATCTGGAGGCACGGTTGTATTTCCTCTTAAGAACTGTGCAGTTCGGATCCTTTGTGCCCAGCGCCGCAACCCAAGTTCAATACGCCTGTTTTTTGCAGTCAGATACTGCTTTAACTGACGCATCGAACCAGGGCTGTGATCTGCCACCGATGGGTACTTCAGAGTTTGGTGTAAAAATATCCAAACCCTGTAGTATCACATCGGCTACTGCAACGGCGCAGTCACTAGGATCATCCGAAGGGAAAAAAACCCTGCCCCAAGGGTAGGATGCAAAAAAGGAACGCATCCTCTCCCAATCTGCTGACTTGTAGTGCCAAACGCGGCGGGTCGCTAGTGGTCTGCGACGTTGGCGTCGGATAGGCACTACACTCCTGACCAGGCAATGGTCGGACGTTCCGAGAGGGGCGTCAACAAAGACCTGGTAACCATCGGGATGTGTAGTCAGCAGAAGATTCAATTCAAATTCAAATATTTTTATTCAAAATAGGATTTAAATCACTTATTGATCGTCTAAAATCTACCACCCATTCAAAAGAGACTGCCTCAGACCTGAGAAGAATGGGCGCAAGAAACTCAGTGGGCTTTTTTTTTAATATAAAATATGGATTACAATGTAATATCGTACAATAAACATTTATAATTAAAGAGCCTGAGGGTGTTCGCTTTATTCCCAGTCCGTGGTGTCATTAAGAAAATCGTTTATGGTATAATAACCTTTCCCACACAAACGTTTTTTAACAATTCTTTTAAATTTCGTAACACATTAGTTTTGTACATTTTCTGGGATCATATTGTAGAAGCATATACATCGCCCAACAAAAGACTTACTAACTCGACCCAACCGAGTAGTAGGCACAACAAGTTTATGTTTGTTCCTTGTGTTAACATTATGAATGTCACAGTTTCTAGAAAATTCCTCAATGTGCTTATGAATAAACAAAACATTATCAAAAATGTATTTAGAAGCAACAGTCAAAATGTATATTTCTTTAAATTTTTCTCTTAATGATTCTTTAGGACCTAGGTTGTAAATCGCGCGAATAGCCCTCTTCTACAGCACAAATATAGTATTAATATCGGCCGCTCTGAGCAGGAAGTAGCTTCTGCTTTTGAGAATTTTTTTACTGACATTCCAGTTTCCATCTCAAGCACCCTTGTCTCCTCCACCAGTGTTGCCGAGTCACTTCTTTTGGAAAATGTTAAGGAATGTAAACAAAATTGCAAATTCAGTGTTGTTAGCCCAGCAGAAATAATTAAAACTTTCAGATCCTTAGAAATTACAAAAACTGCTGATATATGGGGCATATCTGTAAAAATAATAAGTTCTGTTATTGACGTCATAGCACCATATCTAGCACTAGTTTTTAATAGCTGTATTGAACATGGCGTGTTTCCTGACCTTCTGAAGTATAGTAAAATTACACCAATATTTGAATCGGGACTCACTTCTGACCCGAATAATTATCACCCTGTTTCGGTGTTGCCGACCCTTAGTAAAATTTTTGAAAAAATTATTTTAAGCCAAATTCTTACTCACTTTAACACTTATAAGTTACTTCATATAAAACAATTTGGCTTTACTAGGGGACGCTCGACTACGGATGCAGGTGTTGAACTCATCAGGAATATTTTTGAGGCCTGGGAGGAATTACAGAATGCACTTGGTATCTTCTGTGATTTATCTAAGGCTTTTGATTGTGTTCAACATTCAACGCTGGTCAGGAAGCTATGCCACTATGGTATAAGAGGATCTGCACTCGATCTGCTGATCTCATATTTAAATAAAAGGATTCACAGGGTCGAGGTGAATGGCAGGAGATCTCCTGGGACTCCTCTCGGTATGGGGGTACCACAAGGGTCTATTCTTGGACCCTTCCTCTTCCTAATTTATATAAATGATCTACCTAACCTTGTAGAAAAAAACACAAGGTGGTATTGTTTCCAGATAACACTTCACTTATATTCAAAGTGAAACGAAGCCAAGTTTTGTATGACGAAGTAAACAATGCTCTATCTGACATCGTGTACTGGTTTAGCGCCAATAACTTATTATTAAATAATCATAAAACCAAATATATTAAATTCACCGCGCCAAATGTCAAAAATGTAGATGCGAGTATTTTAGTACATGGAGAGGTGGTAAAACCAGTGGAATCTGCTATATTTCTTGGCATTACTCTTGATTCCAAATTGCAGTGGGGCCCCCATATTGAAGGATTGGCGAATAGACTTAGTTCTGCAGCATATGCGGTTAAGAAAATAAGTCGGTTAACTGACATAGATACGGCGAGATTAGTATACTTTAGTTATTTTCATAGTATTATGTCCTATGGTATTTTTTATCATTAAGGACGGCATGTGGCTATCCACATCCGGGAGCCGCGTTGGCGACTCAACCAATTGGGACAGACCCTACGCCAATGCAAAATTATGCACAGATCGCCCTGCGTAATCTGTGGTACGTGATCCAAGCCATTCGGCATTGTGCCCGTTGAAATCACCCAAGACTACGATTTCAGCGGAGGGGATCTGTGCAAGTACGTAGTCAATTGCCGCTTGAACGCAGCCCATGATATGATCGATTTCTGTGTTACTACTATGGGACAGGTAGACACACGCATAGATGCGGACGCGGTCCTCTAAATCTACGCGGAGCCAGAGAGTGGACAGGTCCCTACCCTCAAAATTGCCGAGACGGCGACAGCAGATATCCTCCCTAACTTGTAAATCATCATATTCATACTAAACTGTTGTCCATGTTTTCTCTATACTGTAATCCTTGTAAGACTAGAAATGTAAGGACTTTCTTTGTTCCAACTTCTCGCTTGTGGACATCATATAATGCAACAGTTAATAGATTATCACGTTCATATAATGACTTAGCAAATATCAATAACTGTATAGATATTTTTTCTAATAGTCTGTGTAGTTTTCGACGCCTAGTTTTAGACACTCTGCGCCTGTTAGAGCTTTAGCTTATCTTTACGTGCTTCATATTTATTTTTTTTGAAATTTGTGTCAGTTTCGCTTTATTGTATGTAATACTTATAATATGTAGGATATAATTTTAGTTTGTGTGTTTTCAATTTATGTTTATTTTATCTTAGTTAACAAGTTACATGCATTTTCCTAAGTCATGATAGTAACATAAAATTATTTATTGTATTATATAACTCTACATTTATTTAAGTCAAATATCACGTGTTACCATCATAAGTGTTTCCATTTAATTGACGTATATGTTAATAATAATAAGAATAATAATAATAAAATATTTTATTTGCAGCTAAAAAATGTGTAATTAACAAAAGTAAACTTACCAAAACAAAATATATTACAGCTTAAAATTAAAATGAAACTTAAACATAACAGAAATAAAAGAGCTCAAACATCAGCTGCAAATAGGCACAAGCTCGGCATATGCAGACACACATCATGTATGTCCAGCGCCGATCTTCCGCTTGAGCCATTCTGTGACCTTGAAGCTGTCCCAATACGAATGTACGCTATGATTTTTATAATTTTTAATTTTGTTGTGAATTATACGTTTTCATTTGCGACTTTCTCGGTGTAACCAGTATCGAACCGATGGTTGCTTGCTCTGTGGTCTTCAAGCGTCCTCAAGCGTCAACCGTCTAGGTGACAGATGACACTGTCAACTGTCAAAATAATTACAGGACTTCTAGAGCCACATTATATCAAACAATTATTGTCAACTAATATGTTATTCATTTTATATTGTGCATTTGGCTTACAATTTTGAACTAAAAAATACCTACGACATTATTTTGCAGTGTAATACAATCATAACCAAAATGATAATAAAAATACTAGCACCATACAAAGAATAAGTACCTACTAGATAAATATATTATTAAAATGAACTATGATTAGAGAACGAAAATAGATAATTAGTTCGGTTGCCAATCGAATCACTTATTAATTTAAGAGGGAAGATCCTATAGTACTAAAGAGACAAGAGCAATCTGAATCTAACCTATATTACAACACAATGTTAATAATGATTTACTTATACTAGCGTTATTTTGTAATTATTAATACATGTATGTTGTATGGGAACCAATAAATAAATAAATAAAAATGTACACACATACCCCGGCATGAGGCAAAAAATTGTGCTCAATTTTGTACCCGGGGTACGTTAAATATGACGTATCGCTAGGTCGAGATATCTGCGTCACAGTAAGGAAACACAAGACCGGCTGCGCCGTCTCAAGGTGGTGGTGGACGGCGTTTAAATTGGAGTGAAATCCCCTGATATTGCAAAAGTCCACGTTGAGTGTGGAGCGGGGTGCCGTGGTGATACTGCCTCGTTTGTCCTTGGTCATGCGCGGTTCTGTGCCCTCCCCAGAATACGAAGGGCAGCCCGAGCTAGAGTGCCCGGGGAGGGATTCTCCAACTCTGGTAGAGCCGGTACCCTCCTGGGGTAAAATCTTTTTTAGTTCCGCTGTCATATTTGGGTGGAGGGGGGGGGAATGGCCACCGGTCCTCGACACTAACCTATGCGAAACATAGCGGCACTAGGCCGTTAATTCACGCCGGTATTCTGTGCGAGTGTGGTAATTAACCCGGACGAGTCTGGCCCGATTGTGCTGACGTCAAAAGACGGCAGCGTGACTCTCCCACCTCTAAAAAGCCCTTAGTCGCCTCTTACGACACCCATGGGCCTGGGACTCCCCTGTTCTTTTTACGCCCCGGGAAAAGTACAGGGTAATATACTCAAGAAATACATGCACTTAGTTTTTTGAGCATTTATGGAGTAGATTATTTTCTAATGTTTTTGTAATGCTACTAAGTCCAATTTCAGCTGTTCTACGGGTCTTTCCTCACGTTCTCCCATGAATTATTATGACTGTGTCATCGACAAACATAATTAGCTGGGCATTACCTAGTTTTATATTACAAATTTCATTATCATACACTAAGTGTGTCGGCCCCAGCGTGCTATCTCGGGGAATGCCGTGTGTCACATCTAGGATCGTGCTAGTATATTCTGAAACTTTAACTTTTTGCGTCCTTCCTAGAAGGTACGGAGTAGGAGAGGATAGTCATGTTATCAAACGCTTTCTTGAGGTCAAGAAATACTTTTAGGCATGTGTTTCTTTGGTCCATGTGCTTGGTGACAGTGAATTATAATATATTATATAATCGGCTTATTGGTGCATTGTGGAAAGCTCCCCATAACACTAACAAGCAAGAATGTCAAAGTTACAACAATTGTAATAATTTCTTTTATTTTTTTATTTTTTTCTTTTTTCTTTATTTAATTATCTTTTACATAGACTGTTTCGGTCTCACTTTGTTGATAGTACTAGAGAAAAAGTACTAAAGGTGCTAGAAAAAAATCATTAAGATTTTATTTATACTTAATTTATAATAAAGAATGTTACTCATATTCATATTTATTTATTTGCTATTAAATAGGGTGGTACAAATTTGGTCTTACAATAGCTTAAAGTATCTCCTATATTTAGCCATTAACAATAGCATGCAAACTTGGTCTTGGGCAAAAATTTTATTACAATATATATTAATTTATTTTATATTTATACAAAATTATAATTTGATGCAACACAAAAAAATATTAAAGTCAAGATAAGAATAATCCACATAGAATGCAATGTCAAAATCCTTTACTCTTTGTGGTCAGAAAACGTCTTCTATAAAATAAAATGTGTTTTGAAGAAGCTAACTGTGTAAGAATACTTTAAATCTTGAAAAAGGTAAAATCAACTTAAATGAATCAGGGATCTTATTGAAAATTTTCATGGCCATAGTTATGTTCGGACGATCATAAAAGGTCTTTTTAAAAATTATTATTTTTTGCACAAATAACTAATTACAATAATATTAAAATATGTGTTACTTAAGACTGGTGCGAAAGTAAACAATAAAAATATTAAATTAGAGACAATCGAAGTTCAGCGTCAGCGTCTATTCACTTGTTAAATCTGCAACTCAGCTCTTTCACACCGATGGGGCCCCGGTAACACCTCCCCCTTCAAGATGGAAGCGCAACTTGCAGCTTCCTCCAGCGTCCTCGCTGGCTTCTTCGCTTCTTGAGTTGGGCTTCATCCGCTTGATCTTAAGCCATTGATACATCTTTTTTGATATTATCACGAAGCCAATAAAGTATAATATTACTGTAGTCCAACTCGGAGTCGCCATGATGAGGGGCAGAATAACTTCATCAGGATCTTCCACCTCTCGTGCCTGGTTAATAAGACCACGGACGTTGTCTTATGATATATCCTCGATGCGCAAAGTGAAGTCAGCTGGTGATTTATATAAATAGTCTTGTTGATGTGGCAATGGTATAATTTCATTCATATTTAAAAAAAATCTATGAGCTTGAAGTGTTCTATTCATTATTTGAATCACGCATCCTTCTGAAATAGTAATGATTTGGGGTCCCTTTATTTTTTCGTAGTGAGTCCTTCCATCACACATTTTCCTTACTAGTTCTTCCGTTGTTGGAATAACAATCCAGCTGTTGTCATTGATCTTCTGAATTTTCCCCCTTCGCAAAACCATTTTAGCTAGTGTGCAACTGGCAGATTTGTGTTGCACCAGGGCGATGATGCAGTCTTCAGTTTTCTTTAGAGACAATTCATTGAGTTGGCTGCATAGAAGTGTGGACTCGGAGATATGCCGGCATCCGTCATCAAGGTAAGCGTACCCATCACTCCCAAGTGCAAGGTATTTGGATTTTGGGATTATCGTAAGGTTCTGTTTATCGGGGATGGAGTACAGGTGAATAAGGTCATATATCTGAAGGTCAACCGAGGGGATTTCTAATATAAAATTTAATGTGAGCAGTGTTTTATAAGGTTTAACCACCACAGATATATACCACTATATCATCTATTGTACGTATACCTATTTCCGAGATTGGGTTGAGAAAATAATTTTCTTTAATACTTAGTAATTCATTAATTAAATTATGAGGATTAATTTTACTAGGATGCATGACTTCCATTCGGGCAAACGTAATTGCATTTTCTAATATCATTAGCTTATTTAAAATTAATTTTAAACTAAAACTTAATTGGACGTATATATCTAGAAAATGTAATTGATTATAAACTAAATTAGAACTATTAGAAACATTATTAATTATCGAGGCTAGTTTATTCTGATTCTTATTAATCTTTTCGAATTCTGAGGTAAATTCTTTAATAGTATTTTCCGCCAACAAAAAAATATTTTTGTTGCTTGTTTTTAATATTATTAACGGTATTCTGTATAGAACTAATTTCTTGTTCTATTTTTTCTGCGTCATTATTGTCCAAATTTCCAGTTATTGCTTTGACTATTGAGCCAAGCCCGTTTACTAATCCTTGCTTAACTCTATAATTATTAGAATAAGATCTAAATAACCTAAGTTTCTTATCTACCAAAGTTAAAGTTTAATTTAACTGATGATTGAACTTTGTATGTTTTATGCGAATCTCCGGATACTGTATTTACTTCTAAAAACTTTGTTATCATAAAAAGTGAAAGTAATTTCAGTGACGAAGATTGAAGTGCTGTAATATTGTATACACAGACAAGGCTGAAGGAATCGATCTGCTTAAATACTTGCCCTTCTTTAAGAAGTACAATGCCATTTGTATTATCTTTTGAGTCTACAACTACGTCAGCTGATGCGTAGAGCACTAGGGCTCCTGCGTAGAGCACGAAGGCTCTTGAGATGAAGATCCTGTAACAAGATGAGGCCCTCTGAGCAGCTTATAATGAACTCTTATCGATTTGGAATTCGGATGACTACCAATAATTTCGGCTATTTTATTAGGATGCAAGTGAATTATTTTATACGGACCTTTATAAGTAGTCTCTGTCGTTAAATACTGTTGTATACACACGTGAAAATGCAAGGTATAACTCTTCAATATGAAAAAAACAGTAAAATACTCGATCTGCTATAGAATTCTCCTTTAAGAATTTAATTATTTCCTCTTCTATATTATTTACAGGGATAAACACATCTTTAATTACTTGCCTAGAGCTTGTTGACCTATTTTCTACGCGGTACGTTGATCCTGGGGTCGACCTAATATGAAATTGTTTTTGTTGTCTATCTATAGCGTCAGATATTATAGGTTTACCACTGTTCTCATTATCTGGCTGTGTATGATTAGTGGATACAAGTTGTTCAGGGTCATTTGCTACCGTTATGTTATCTCCTTCTGTGACTATAATTGATGGTGTGACGTTTTCGTTTACTTCAAGGTTGTCCGTTTGCATTTCGTCTACCTGTTCCCTCCGTGCATGTTCAAATATTCTATTTATTATTTCATCATCTTCATTATCATCGAAGTTGACTGCTAACGAATCTATACAATTATGAAAAATTAAAAACGTCTGCGTTAGTGTTTCGCCGACCCTTTTTGTAAACTACTTGATAGTCATATTCTGCCAACTTTAAGCGCCAGCATGTTAATTTTCAGTTTTGATCTTTAAGTGACATTAACCAAGTTAACGGACGGTGGTCGGTGTATATGGTAAACTTCCTACCATACAAATACGGCCTAAAATATTTTACTGAATATCTATTTTCAGTTTCAGACAAAGTTCTAGACGCGTACGCGACTGGTTTATCTGAACCCACACGTCCTTGGGATAGTACTGCACCAATCGCGACTTCTGATGCATCTGTCGTATGGATAAACGGTTCCTCAAAATTTGGATATTGTAATAGAGACGCATTTGTTAATATTTGTGTGCATTTGTTAAACGTATCGATGAGCTCAGGTGAATGGACAACTGTATGATTTTTCTTGAGACATATGGTCATAGGTTTCGTAAGTTTTGTTAAATCCTTTATAAATTTCCGATAGTATCCTACCAAACCTAGAAAAACATTTGACTTCCTTCTGCGTTTTGTGGAAAGTCTAGCACTGCTTTAATTTTGTCCCTATTTGGCTTTAAGCCTTGGTCTGTAAAGTTCATGGCCTAAAAATGTCACTTGTTTTTGGAGAAACTCTGACTTATCTAGCTGTATCTTGAGACTATGCATTGTAAAACGTTCAAAAACCTGTGTTAGCTTATGTATGTGTTCTTGTAACGATGTAGAAATTATAATTACGTCATCGAGGTAAGTAAATACATTTTCTACACCTCGTTAAATATGGTCCATAAGACGCTGGAAAGTACTAGGCGCATTCTTTAATCCGAATGGTATCCTAAGGAACTCATCGTGACCTCTTTCTGTTGAAAATGCTGTTTTTTCTACGTCACTCGGGTCCATTTCCAACTGATGGTATCCGCTAGCCAAATCAAGCGTTGTGAAATATTGAGCTCTAACTACCCTATCTTAAATATCATAAATATTTGGAAGTGGATATTTATCTTCAATTATACGGTTGTTAAGTCTTCTATAATTTATTACAAGCCTCCATTTTTCCTAATGCATCTGGTTTTTTTGGTACAATATGCATAGGACATGACCATGGAGAAATGCTTTCTCTAATTATTCCTTGTTTAAGGAGATTGTCTATTTGATTACGAATCTCTTGGCGTTGTTGCGGAGACTGCCTATAACTTCTAACATATACAGGAGTTTCATTCGAAAGCCTAAGTTTATGCTTCACTGAATGGTTAAATGTTAATGGAATATTTTCAGAGTGAGTCGGATTTATATTTTGTTGAGGTAGATTGGGTTGATGTCCAAAATTATTACGTATATTACCTGAAGTCTTGTGACCTTCCAAGGCAGGAGAGAATTCTTCCAAGGCAGGCTGGACTGTATCCACTGCTGTCGTTGTTGTGAATTCATATTATTTTGTTAGGGTACAAAATTAGGGTTGAATAACCGTGGAGGGTTATTATTAATAGAACGCAAATAATTATTTTGTGGGAATAATCTAGAATGATCTGTTTTCTGTCTTATTTGTGAAGTAGATGCAGTATTTGTACCAGGATTTGCTTGCCTGTAATAAATTAATTTAGCTTCCTCCTGTCTAGCCGCAACAATCGTAAGCTCTAAAGACGTGGGTTTCATAATCCCAACACGTATTCCTACTTTAAATTCTAACTGACTTATATAATATTCTATTACCATATTTTCATAATAACTTTTATCGGTATGTTTTCCGACTGTAAATAATGTATCTAATATGTCCCTAAGTGGTTTTCCAAATGTTTCGGAGTCCTCCGATTTAAGGCGACGCATTCGAGTAAGTTCCTGCATTACTTGCATCTCGTTTCTCGTTTCTCCTAAACGTCTTAATAAAGCATGTTTAACCTCCGGCCACGAGTCCAGTGAGTTTTCGTACGCTATAGCATCTATAGCTACGCCACTAAGCCTACTTTTAATTAAACTTATTAGCACGGGGTGCGCTTGCCAGCCAGGCTCCATTAAACTAATAACGCTCTCTACTTCTCGTATATAATATTTTAGTGTTACCGTTATATCTCGGAATTAAATCACCCATAGTCTTAAAAACACTATCGCAGTCCTCAAGAGACATTATAGCTTTCACTGTGCCCTAGCCTTACTTAACAATGCAATAATTCTAAGAAGTATCCTATATCCGTGTGAAATCCGTGGCGATTTTAGCCTAACGAGAACACACAATGAAATATATGGTCATATAAAATTCAAATTATTTTTCCAATTTGAAGTAATGATTAAAATAATATCTAAAAAAAAAATTTACGACAGGAAATAGAGCAAAGGAACTTGGAAGTAAAAGAGTACTTACCGAAATCTCTGCATCTCCCGCCGGACTTTGCCCCAGAACAGGATTTTCAATTTTCCGAAATTCCCGTAAAATCGTCCTTTTAGGTTTTTATATCCCGATGGCGGTTATTACGATTAGAACCGTTCACTTGATTTTGAAAGTGCCGCGATCCTACCGACTGCGCCAGTTATGTTCGGACGATCATAAAAGGTCTTTTTAAAAATAATTATTTATTACACAAATCACTAATTACAATAATATTAGAATATGTGTTACTTAGTACAAGTCTGGAGTGAAAGTGAACAATAAAAATATTAAATTAGAGACAATCGAAGTTCAGCGTCAGCGTCTATTCACTTGTTCAATCTGCAACTCAACTCTTTTACACCGATGGAGCCCCGGTAACGCCATGCAGAAGCAATTTTTCTCAAATAAAGTGCTATGCGGAACGTCTCTACTCTCTAGTCACTAACCTATCAGCTTTCCTAAGTATTCTAGTACTGTGGGTCATATGTATTCGCTTGTTTCAATCCATTTCATTTACATAATAAAGAAGAGCTTATTATATTAAGTGTAATCATAAAGGAATATTTTAGCACTAATATTCTACAAAGAACTTGTCTTTTCATTAAAACGTAACTTAGCCCAGTCTCTTCGAGAAAAAGACCATTTCTGGAAGATCATCGCTAGCCAGCGTCGAACGACCGAACAGAGATCGTCCTCAAGAAACATTGTTTGCGGGAAGAAAGGACGATTCCATTATAAAATCATAACTCCTGGCCGGGCCGCTGAAAACTTCTAAATCAGTTTTTCGTTTTGTTCATTCCGAGATCTGAATTTATAATACATTTTAATGAGATATTTGGTTATTCGAGAAATGCGAATTATGTGAAACGGATACATTTCAATTTAGTCTGAATTACAATACATTTTCGTTACTCCGAATTCCATGTTAAATAGAATTAACTTATCAAATTAGCTTAAAACATTGTATTTTGCTATATTATACTTGTAGCTGACCTAGCTGACATTGTCTGGTAGTTTAGTTTAAAACTAAAGTTTATTGAAATCATTTCAAAACATTTTAAAATATATGAAATGAAACAAATACGAAGTACTATGGAATCTTGTGTAATGCTATTGAATTGTCTATATGGTTATTTTCTATTTATTTATATATTTTATCAAAATACACACTATCATTGCAGAATATTCTAATGATAGAGGTACATATATTATAACATTTAACTTATTATCTTTAAAGTTCATAAAATATTTTTTTCTTACAAACCAACAAAATTAATTGACTTGATCACGAAACGTCTAGTTGTCATTGAGACTCACTGCAAGATCTTTGTCTTCAGATACCCTGGCAATCTGCGTGCTAGTAAAACAATGTTGGGTTACGGGATCTGGAAAATGTAATAACTAACCATTTTGACGTGTTGAACTACAATAAATTCTTCATAATAACTATTATATGTATATCTTCATAGTATATGATCGGAGCACCTATGGTCAGTCAGTAGGCATGCACATCAATCTTTTAATATTAGATAATTTATACGTCTAGATAGTCTCTTGCTGTTAGACAAGCGATAAAAACAGGCCAGTAATATTAGTTTAGTGTGCATGACAAGCTACGTCTTACACTCGCGATTTGTATGACACTTTGTGTTAGTGTGCGTGAATTGCTCCAAATAGATGTTAGTTCTAAACTCAATTTTTTTCGAAGTTTTCACAGCTGTCATAGTCTATCTAGACGAATAATTATTGATCTAAGGTTTTGATCAATCATAAAATTACGATTAAATTATTGTAATATCGTAAACTATAGTTCTACACCTCCCACTCTACACTATGGAGTACGAATATATCCGGTTGTTTACAACTTACGAGAGAGCGTTCAGTTTCAACTTGATTGTGTAACTGAGTTAACAACTTCGTAGCTTCGGATCTTTGAACAAAATATAAGTGAATTTGTCAAACGTAGATTTATAATGAGCTCCAGGTTACCGTATTTAACAGATAACGTTCTTGTTTAAATTTAACTTGATTGCAGATACCTTATTAATAAAAGTAGTTTTCACGGGCTTTATAAATGATTTGATCGCATAAGATATGTGTGAGTCCACAATCTAATATAGACATCTCTTAATACCATTGCACATTTATTAACTAACTTCATGGTTTCGGAAATCGTGTCACTGTGTTCACACATCGGCCAAAAATCATTCTATTAACTTTTTCCAAACATGACGTAAAACAGTATAACATCGAAAATTACAATTTTATAAGTAGATTAAAAAGCGTCATCAATATTATTATTAAGGCTCACAATATTGTTTATAAATTGTAACTCGCCGCTTTCGTTTTACAAAAGACTACTTGTAAATGGATGAACGGCAAACTATTTTTATTGATACAAGGAGATAAATAAATCACAGTAACCGGGACCTTTTGTAGAGAATACAGTAGATGTGAAACGCTTTCCCGGTGTAATCGAACGACAGCGATCCATATTGGATTTATGATGTAGGTAATATCCTCTCATATAAATCATGGATAAGCCGAAGATTTTTATGGCGAACTTCATTTAGGCCGGCCAAAGTGATTAACATTAATAACACATTAAATATAATACTTATGATTATTATTTTAATTTATATGAATTTAAAATATCCTAAATCATATAAATATTTTATTTGAAAAGGGGGTAAATATTTAGTTTTGCAGTCAATCCAAAAATCCTCATTTAATGTTCATAAACTATATGAAATTAATTGTTTTTGTGTCTGGAAATGCATAAACGTTGCGGATTTTAGTTTTAACTATTTGTTTTGATGTTTGTTACTTTATCACGAAAAAACGGCTCAGTGAACCTTCCTACACTCATAGATTGTCAGATAGATTAATACATACGATAGTTAATTTACATTACTACCAACGGCGATGAAGTCATGGCTGAGGGGCTTATAAGAAATAATAATGAAATAACATATTCATATTATGTGAGATAATTCAAATCCACGGTCATTTGGAACGAGAAACCAAATTGGGTCCAACTAGAAGAAAAGTACATCGAGCAATTCTTTAAGCTGGAGCGCTAGAGCTACATATGGAGTATTGTTGTCATCTCTGATCCGGCTTATCACAGTATCACTATATATAATATATCATTTATAATATTTCGATCCACTGCTCTGTGAACGGATGGTCCTCCGTATTTATCGGCAGGGGAACGTTCAGAAGAGCTGCTTGAATTGAACCTACAAACCAATTCTTTAAATTTTTAACAAACTAAGTTATCATCACCACCTTTTCGATAAGTACTGGTCCTCCACAGTGTGGTTTTAAAAGACCCTTACCTCCTCCAAGTATAACCAAACTGGGACATAACGGTGTTGCAGGAGACTGTGGGCGCCGGTGATCACATATCACCAGGTGACTCTACTCCTTTACATATTATATGATACTCCCTTTCCATAAAAAAAAATAGAAACTGTATTTCTGTTTGAATTTTTGATCTATAAAGTTTGCGAGTATATATTATATTAAAAATAATTATATTTACTATTACTGGAGACTTCTTTCTGTTTTCTATTGGAGCTAACGTGTCCACAGAAGTCCTTAAGTGAGTGTTTTTGATATTGTTTAAAATATAACTCATCCCATACAGGAGGCTTGGAGACTGGAAACCAGATGCTGGAGAACCAGAGTGAAAGGACGATTAGCCAGCTGGAAAAGATACAGAAAGATCAGAACCTTCAGTCTCAGAGCCCAGTCCAGTCTGGCACAGAGTCATGGATCCTGATAATATTATGAACTATCTACGCATTTGTCTAACATGCGTTGATGACTTTGAGGGGTAGTGCCTGGCGACGCATTCTAACGCATTCCGTGGACAGCTCTCAAGATTAATTGTTTGATTCTAATGCATTCTAATTCTATTCAAAAATAATGCAAGAAAAACAGCTGATAGTTTAGAAAAGTTCATTGTCATTGAAAATACGGTAGATGATGATGATGAGATCAGATCCACAGATCAAAGCATGAAATAAGTTTGTCTTATCGGGTAGCCGAGCACCTTGAATGAGATCAAATGTTAGTATGAAGACATCGACACAAGTAGTGACAAGTTAGAAACAATACATAACAGATAAAAGAAGCGCCCATCGCATAGAGTGTGCGTGTGGTAAATGGTCTGTTGTAGTCGAATAGACATTTTTATAGTTTCTACGAAGTATTGAACAAACCACTGTATTTTTTATATATTACTTGTAATCTGACCTAGTTTTATTAAATTCAAAAACTTTTGTTTAGATAGGATTTTAAATTGCTTATTAAACGTCAATCTACCACCCATTTCAAAATTTTTTATCGGCCGCAACAAACTCAGCTTCCTCCTTTTTTAATAACCAATCAATCAAAGTCATTTATGTTATAGTTTTTATATATACATTTACCACACAAACGTTTTTTAATAATTTTTTTTGAATGTTTTCTGGGGTCTTGTTGTAAAAGCATAGTTTTTGATGAGAAAAAAATTAAAAAAAAGTGAGTTTGTTACGCCCATTCTTCTCAGGTCTGAGGCATTAATTTTGGAATGGGTGATAGTTGTTGACTTTAAAAAAAAATAAAAAATAAAAATGTCACATCCTATTTTGAATAAAATTATTTGAAATTGAATTTATAGAAATTTTGGGACTTTTGATAAAAAAAAAACTCGACAATTACTTTTGTCAGATCTCTCCTGATGTTAACCAGACACTGCCGTGATCATTATAAAGAGAGGGCTATGGCGGATACATTAACACCTCCTAGCAAAACTCTCTTATTTTTTTTGAGTGGCTAAAAATGTGTGTGTGTAGCGAAATCGTGATGAAAGACCCACACTCTTTCTATTGATTAATTACGGCGGCCTTCTCAGAACTTATCATTTTAATGTCATCAGTTATTGACAGTAGTTAACCAGTGAGAGGCTACTTTGCACAGGATGCCGGCTAGATTATGGGTACCACAACGGCGCCTATTTCTGCCGTGAAGCAGTAATGTTTACACATTACTGTGTTTCGGCCTGAAGGGCTCCATAGCTAGTGAAATTACTGGGCAATGAGACTTTACATCTTATGTCTCAAGGTGACGAGCGCAATTGTAGCTCAGAATTTTTGGGTTTTTCCTGAACGGTACTGCATGGTATTGGGCAGGGCGTATCAATTACCATCTGTATGATCTGTTGATGACCATACGGGCTCTTTTGAATGTTGAAGATGAGTGAAACTACGATAGTCAGTAAGGAAAAAAGTATATTGTCCGAAATACTTATTCTAATGAGCTAATGACTGTGAATGTATTAAATGAAAGGTAACGAACACACGCGGCCCTTGGTGGCAAAGCTATAGGTTGATATTAATTAATTTATGGCCTGATTTATGGCTAATCGCGACTCCCTTGATGGAGAATTAAGGATTATGAGCACGAACGAGTCCCTTGGCGGATCGATGCATACTGAAGCAATTTTAAAGTAATTATTAAAACGCGCGTGTCGCGTGAAAATGCTGACTTGAGAAATGTGCGGTTGCACCGTACATGCTCCCAAGCGCAAAGATGAATGAGAGATGAAAAAATGAATATAACAAGGTGATACCATTTGTAGCTTAAATTAAATTAAAGTCCCGAATTGAATTTGGTCTTTCTTGGTATAGGGGTTGTACCCTTGTCCACGAACACTTTAAGATTAACACTATTTTCACATTGATTTTTATTACACTGCACTTCGCTATAAATCTGGTCGACGCATGACGGGCTTGACGGCCCCGCCGCCGCCAGCACTTGATCTCGAGTCACCAAAGGTAATCTTAACTCGAATATAAGATAATCTTCTAATATTCTAGCCTTGACCCTTAGTAAATTGTAAATATTTCTGAAGTTTTCTTGTAAGTCACTAACCGGCAAGGATAGATCTTTTGATACTTGAGATTTTATTTAATGTGTCTTTTAAATGATCTGGTGATAATAAATGAAAATTTAATCGGCCATGATAAACATCTGTTATTGTGTCTAACAAAGTATTCTGTATTGTTTTCAAATTTCTTAATATGTTGCTTGTTGCAATTGCTCCCAAACTAAAATCATACATAATTTGATTTTGTTCTGATTGGTTCTTTACGCTGTTTCGTAATTTATTTAACTTCATCGATAGCAAATTTAGTAACTTGTGTTGTTTATTAATGGAAATTTCGTTTCTTTTCAAAACGTTGTACTCAGCTTCAATTATTGATGTTTGATTTTTCATAAGCGAAACCAAATGATTCTCATTGTATTGTATTACTTGTATGTGTTGTTTATATTGGTCAGCAAAACGTTCGTCGAGCACTCCAAACAAAGTATTAGCGAGATAACCGACACCGTTGATTAGTCCTCGCCGCTGTCGGCGCTCTGGTCGCGTGCTGGAATGCTGACTCAACAACAGGTGATTGTAGTACTCTAGTTCCGAGTACTCTTGTTTCAATTGTATTTGTATGACGTCACAATGTGATACATCTCTGAGTTTTGTACATAATTGTTCCAGGTAACTTAGATATCCAGGCTCCATGTCGTAGTATGTAACTATTTTCCAATCATCTCTGATCAGTTGCATATTGGAAATCTTGTCAAAATATAGACCTTGATTGTCCTTCAATTGTGTGACATTGTAAGCACAATGCGAAGTACCAATAGTACTTATTAAAATTAGCATGAACGTAAGTAATGACGTAAAACTCCATTTTAATCTCTTGGTAGATCGTTGTGGACGTTTTACATTGCTTGTTTGTAACGATTTTTGATCGTTAATTCTGTCGTTTATGGGAAGTATTGATAATTTAATAATGGGACGTTTGATAAAGCCGCCTTTCGTTTTTAGGGTGACCACCCTGATGTGGCCATCAGCCCCCGGATGTAGTTGAACTACGCGACCGATTGCCCATTTTTCAGGAGGTAAGTTTGCGTCGTTGATCGTCACAACGTCATTGATTGTGATGTTATCTTGTACGCTTCTCCACTTACTTCTCGCTGAAAGTTGGCTAAGATATTCAGAACGCCATCTTTTCCACACGTCTTGAACTATTTTTTGAGTCATATGCCACCTTGTTCGCAAATCAGTTTCTGTTTCTAAAATGTGCATGTCTTGGCTAATGTTAATAAAACTTGAGGGTGTAATTACTTGTAAATCATTTGGATCTTCGGTTAAGGGACATAATGGTCTTGAGTTGAGTATTGCCTCTACTTGGGTTAGAACTGTGGAATACTCTTCAAAGGTTAATTTTTGTTCTCCAATTACTCGGCACAGATGAAACTTGACACTTTTAACAGCGCTTTCCTACAGACCGCCTCCAGAGGGGAAACTGGGTGCATTAAAATGCCACTCTATCTCCATGGCTCTTATTTCACTGAGGAAGTCTGCGTCAAATGTCTTTTGGATCTCTCTAAATTCTTGTTGCAGAATCTTGTTCGCGCCGACTAAGTTTGTACCGTTGTCACTGTACATGTGTTTTGGAGAACCCCTTCTTGCTGCCATTCTGCGTAACGCAGCCAAGAATGCTGACGATGTAAGGTCTGACACTAACTCTAAGTGGACGAGTTTTGTCACCATACAAATAAATACAGCGATATACCCCTTTGTGGTCTTGATACCACGCCCCGTGTTAGCCTTAACGCACACATATCCACTAAAGTCAATACCAGTGTGACAGAACGGTGTAGCAACATTGCATCTCTGTGTAGGTAAATCTCCCATGAGTTGTGTCATTTTGCTTGGGTTATTTTTTCGACATATTACACAAGTACGAATGCGTTTTTTGACAGCTCCATTACCATAATCCAGTACTTGTGGCGAATGGTAGCAGCGGTGACTCGAGCCCCGCCATGATGGGTAAGTGAATGGGCATGGTCTATTATTAAGTTTGTTAAATGTCCTTCATGGGGTATAATTATGGGATGTTTCATACTTTGACTGCAGCTCGACTTGCTCAACCTCCCGCCAACTCTGAGAACCCCATGTTCGTCGAGGTATGGGTTGAGCGATAATAACTTACTCTTAGTATGTATAGAACCTTTGTTTCGTAAGCATTCTATCTCTTGTACGAATTCTAATTGTTGAACACACCTTATTAATTCGGATTCTGCATATCTAATTTCTTGTAACGTGATATAGTTTTGTTTAATGTTCTGTTTGTATTTTATTGAATTAATAAATCTAAAGACCCATGCCAGTACTCTTGTTAGTATTATAAACGAACTATATCTTGGTAATAGTTCATTTATAATGCTGACATAGCAAGTTTTAATTACTGAGGTAACTTGTTTTATTTTTCTTTCGTCTTCGTGCGTTGTGAAAATTTCTTGATTATTTTCTACGTTATAGCTTGGCAACCACGAAGGTCAAGTAAGTCAAGTCACCACCACAAGTTATGTACTAGAAGTTGGTCAATAGTTACACCACGGCTTGCACAGTCAGCCGGGTTATCTCCTGATTTTTACGTAATGCCAACTATTTGAGGGAATTACGTCTGTTACCTGTTTTACCCTATTGGACACGAAGGGCTTCCATCTACCTGGGTCTCCTTGAAGCCAGGCAAGGACTACCATTGAGTCTGTCCAACCATACGTCTTGATTGTATAATTGGCAAGGCATTTCTGGGCCTTTTGCATTAATTTGGATAATAATACTGCGCCACAGAGCTCTGCTCGTGGTAATGTGATAGCTTTGTTTAGTGGGAGGAGTCTTGTTTTCCCCGCCACTAATGAAATCTGCACATCTCCGTTGACTACTTGTCAGCTATAGATAACACTAGAGTACACTTTTTGGCTAGAAACGCTAAAGCCAAAAAGCTCAATTGACCCACACTCGCCTGTGCCTAGCCAACGTTTTAACTTGATTTGACTTATTTTGTGTAGATTATCCCTCGTATAGATCCATTTTTTACTGATATGCGCGGGTATTTCGTCATCCAATTGTATTTTAGATGTCCACACACTTTGGAACATTAGTTTCAGGCTTGTTGAGAGCGGGGATAACCAACCAAGAGGGTCAAACAATTTGGAAATGTCTGATAACATAGATCGCTTTGTTGGTGGCTTGTTACTTATTTCAATCTTAGACCGAAACGTAAATGAATCTGTTTTTGGACTCCAGCATAGTCCTAAGATTTTGGTTGATTCCACTTGTCTGAAATCAAAATCTTGACCACCCCCGACTACGTCTTGTAATACTCCGGAGGAGTTAGAAGACCATTTGCTTAAATTAAATCCTCCAGACTATAATAATTGAATTAATTCTTGTTTTAAAGATCGTGCTGATTTGACAAAGTGACATCCATGTAAAATGTCATCCATATAAAATGAATTTTCTAAAGCCTTGATTGCCTCAGGATCATAATTTTGTCTCTCATCTTCCGCTAACTGTTTTAGCGTCATCAATGCCAAAAATGGCGATGCTTTTTCGCCGAAAGAGATAGTGCAAAGCTGGTACTCTTGTAGTGGTAGAGTAGGGGAATCACGCCAAATAATTTTTTGAAATTTTTGATCATCTTCATGTACCCAAATAAACCTAAACAGTTTTTCAATGTCTGCAGTAAAAACTATGCGGTATTGTCTCCACTTTATAAGTAGGGATTGGAGGTCTTGCTGAAGTTTTGGGCCACTTAGCATGCAATCATTCAAACTACACCCTGTTGAAGATTTTGCTGACGCATTAAAAACAACACGAAGTTTAGTTGTTGTCGACTCATTTTTTATGACGCAGTGATGTGGCAAGTAAAAGCCAATACTTTCATTAGGTATTGATGGTTTCATATGTCCTAAGAATTGGTATTCATTCATAAATAATTTATATTGTTCTGCGATAACTGCATTATTGTGAAATTTCCGTTTGAGTAGTCGAAATTGCGCAAGCGCTTTAGGTTTCGAAGACCCCAACTGTTTCTCAAACTGTTCTTTAAATGGTAGTCTGACCACATATTAACCGTCTTTACGTCTGGTAGTATTTTTCTTGTAGTGATCCATGCAATACTGATCTTCTGATGATAATGATGATGATTCTGCGATATCTTATATCTCCCAGAATTTCTGTAATTCATCTACTTGATTGAGAACTACATTACATTGCAACGTCTTGATATTGCCACTCAAAATCCACCCTAAACGTGTTTGCTGCGCTATAGGTAATGATTGACTCTCCCTGCTTATGCCGTCCATAATAAGGAAAGAGTATACATCTGCCCCTAACAAAATGTCCACTGGGCGGCTAATATAAAATTCTGGGTCTGCGAGCTGTATACCATCTAAGTGCGCCCATGTTGGCTTTTTGAACGAATGAGTTGGTAAGTTTTTAACGAGTGTATTCATGATTAATACTTCAGCGTTGAATGAAAATTGATTGTAAATTGAACAACATGATATGTTCATGAGGCCTTTGCAGGTGCTCTCCTTGACGCCTATGCCTGAAATGACGCCCTTGCATTGCTTTCGTGGTAAAGCTAGTATTTGTGCTACCTTCTCGGAAATCAAAGATGCTTGACATCCCGGGTCTATGAGAGCACGAAACTTGTGGAACAGGCCGTCCCTTGATTGGACCTTGATCATTGCGGTTGATAATAAAATTTCAGTAATGTCACTATCTTGCTGTGAGACATTACATTTTGGGCTCTGTACTAAATTATCTTCGACTGCTAAATTACAAGACGGATTGATGAATGATTCATGTAAGATGGTGTTGTGATTTTTGGAATTGCACTGACGACACCGCTTTTCCGATTGGCATTCCTTAATGTCATGATTTGACAGACAGTTTTGGCAAAAACATAATCTTGCAACAGTTTGAAGTTTTACTTGAGGCGACATGTTGAGAAACTTTGCACAGAAATAAAGTCCATGCGCTTCTTTGCACAATGGACATTTGATATAATTTGCTGACTTGCTGTTTGGTGTCGATGAACTCATATTGTTCGTGTAGTATGTATGTTTATGATAATTATTAGATTTGTATTTTAAATTTGAACTTGGGTTAATTTGATTATAGTTAGGTGATTTTGAAACTTCTTGCATTTTGCGAGATGATTCTAACGTAGTAAATTTACTTTCTAGGAAAGTTAAAAAGTCTTGGAGCTTGGGTAGATCTCGCGGTTTTTTCAGAGATTCTAAATAATGATTATGCGACTCTGTGTCTAATTTTTGCAAAATAATATGCACGATTAATGGGTCCCAGCTATCAACGTTAACGCCGAGATTTTTTATGGCATTTATGCACTCTAAAGTTGTGTCGTGGACTTTCTTGACATGATTTACCGACGGCTGTTGAGAAGTTGGTAAATTAAGCAATGTATTAACGTGCGAAGTAAAACTTAGCCTAATATTATTGTATCTATTGTTTAAGATGTCCCAACATATAATATAGTTTTCTGAACTTATAGGTAGGTGCTGAATCAACCTTTCAGGTTCGCCTCTTAACTTGCCCTTTAAGAATTGCATTTTCTGGGCGTTTGGCATAGATTTATTATTATGTATCGCTTCTGTAAACAAATCCTTAAAGGATACCCAACTTTGGTAGCTACCTGAGTAGATAGGGATGTCTATTTTAGGCGTATATATTTATTTGTGCACAACTGACCACATCTTGCTATTGATCGCTCTTTTCAATTCGTTATACACAGTTTCTTGTTTTGTGTATGTTTTTTCGTACTCTTGGTTAGTACCTTCGAACTCGCTGTCCAATTCCCAATGTATGGATTCTATCCCAGACCAACGAGCTTGAATATAACGCAATGCGTCCTCTAATTCCCATTTCTCTGAGAGAAATTCTAAATTAATTCCAGCGACAGTACGCTGAAATGCCCTGAAATTAATTGCTTGTTTTTTTTGCATATCATCGAGCTTGCTTGATACTACTTGCTTCTACTTGGTAAGATGACTGTTGCTGCTGGCCAGAGGTACCTGATGGTTGTTCCATCTTCGACCTCATCAACACGTCTTGATACTGTTGATTGATAAAGACCTTGGTTTTCTTGTAAACCTCTTCAGCGTACTTTCGGTTAGTAAAATACGTATGTGATCTTCTCTCCTCCGTAAGTAAACGGTCGTGGTTGTACTTGTAGTCCGCCCAATACGCCTCCAAAGTTTCTAGACGTCTCTTGAAATAAGCACTTGTTTTGCGATCGGCGGAATCCTTCTTGATATTGATGGTTATCTTGGTTAAGGCCTCAAAAAGCTCAGTTTGATTTGCATGGAGAGATTATCATGTCAAATCAGTTTATAAGTAAGAAGTAAATGAAACGATCTTACTTGAATATCCTTGGTGATATGATAACTGCTCAATGCTCACGAATGCCTGGTGATCCGTGTTGATTTCTCGCACCCGCAGCTGTCCAGTGCACCCGCAAATCCTTGATGATTTTTCTTGTTTGGTACACTGACACTTGAAAATCCACTGATTCAGTACACACGCGAGTGATCCTTCCTGAGATCTGCACGCGCGAACAATCAAAGTAACGAAGGACCAAAAAGAGATGTATGGTCTGTTGATGACCATAGGCGGCTCTTTTGAATGTTGAAGATGAGTGAAACTACGATAGTCAGTAAGGAAAAAAGTCTATTGTCTGAAATACTTATTCTAATGAGCTAATGACTGTGAATGTATGAAATGAAAGGTTACGAACACACGCGGCCCTTGGTGGCAAAGCTATAGGTTGATATTAATTAATTTATGGCCTGATTTATGGCTAATCGCGACTCCCTTGATGGAGAATTAAGGATTATGAGCACGAACGAGTCCCTTGGCGGATCGATGCATATTGAAGCAATTTTAAAGTAATTATTAATACGCGCGTGTTGCGTAAAAATGCTGACTTGAGAAATATGCGGTTGCACCGTACACCATCAACGGAACGTCCTGTTCGTCTCGTCCCTTATTTTCATAAAAAAAAGTAGAGATCCAAGTTGATGGTGGATGAAGCCTGACCGATCAATGATCTACATGCCTGCATGTGAACTACTTTTCAAAACCAGTTATCAACTCTTCAAAATCGGTTTGGTTTCATTACTTCTATATAAAGAGCTATTACAGTTCCCAGTTCTATAGCTATGTAAACATACATTCTCTGTTTTAAGTATAACAAGTCACCGATCATTATAGGGATTAGTTATACAAATGAATTGGTATGTTGCTGCACTATCGCACAAAAAAATACTACACGATAAAATACATACATTCATAGTGATCGGTTAAACGGCGTTGGAGTGATACGATAACATAACACATATACAAACCTCATATATATATGTAGGTACAGACTACATAATATTATATAGATACATGTAACAAACGAACATGGAAGACAAACAAATTGTCCTTCGTAATAAAAGAAGTATTTCCCAACAGAGTCACTATCTCTGTGTGAACAAATCAAACTACCCCGTTTGTTTTGTTTGTATTTACTTGTCTGTGTGTTTATCAAGAGTTTTGCAGTCACAGACTCGCTACCGACTATGTAAACAATAGTATGCAAAGATTAGTTTTTATGTTTAACGATCAAGAGCGATGAACTCATTTTTATATAAATACTAGCTGACCCGGCAAATGTTGTTGTGTCATATAAATTATATTTAGTGTTCGACCGTTTCTTCTCCGACTTACTTTTTAAATCAGACTACCACGAAAAAGTGTTTTCGTTTTTCGGGTTAACATAATATAAGATGACACTCACAAATAATGTGGCTTTCTATTGGAAACAGAAATTAAAATTGGTTCATTAGATCCAGAGATTATCATTATCAGAATATATTGTATTTTTTCGTCAATATTTCAATGTTTTTATATTATTTTACTAGTCAGGACGGAGACAAGTCCAACAAATTTATAATCATGAAATACGGCCCAGCCGTTCTACAGTTATAAGTGGATTTATCGAAGTAGGCGTTTTGTGGAAACTTTGTGGAAATCCATAATTATCCAAATGTTCAGCCAGAGGTTGGCGAGTCAACATGTCCTGAGGATGCCTCGTGTAGAGGCGGAACACGTGTCGAATTATTTAAAGACGGAATATTGGCGGAATTAACACTTCAGAAAACTTAAAACATTTGGATAGATATAAGTGGTCCAACAACTATATTGTGTAATGTTTGAAAATTGAAACTAAGTATATTTTATGATGATCTAATATATGATATAAGATGGTTCGGCAAAAAGCGTAAATAATTTAGTAAAACCAATATTTTTTCTTTAAATACAGTACAATTATTGACAAGAATTCACATCCCTTTCTCTCCCGCTTGTCAGAATGCGACAGATGAAAGGACGCGACAAGCACACAGTCAGAAATTAAAACTATAGAGTCGCTCTTTTTTGAAAGGCCCAGTGAACAATGATTCATGCTTTTTAACAATAATTTTTAATCATAATGTAATCAAATGATGATTTATGATTTAATTTTAGAGTAAAATTATAAAACCTTATTTTTCTCGTTTTTATAATGGGTGAGTCGTAGTATTTGCGCCGATATACATTATAATATGCATTTTTGTAACTCCTGCAGGCTTTGCAGCGCAAACATGAATGACTCGCAGATTGAAGATTGTTTCCTACTTCTGACACTTATCGTAATATTTAGGCTAATTCACAATGTTTTTTTATAAATTATAGACTATGTGTTATTATGACGTGTAAGCTATATTATTGTACAGTTTCATTAAAATTGATTCAGTAGTTTTTGCGTGAAGAAGTAACAAACTTACACACACACTTACTTTCACATTTATAATATTAGTTACTGTTTGTACTCTTCTCACAGCACACACAATAACTGCGTCAGGCAGTACCGCTTTAAAAAATAACGAATACAAATATAGAATGTCCATAATCGTTGAAAATAAATAAATATGCAAAAGTTTCCAATTTTATGAAATTGTTAAAAAAATATAATATTAGTATTACTTATTCCAGCTCTTCTTCATAATAGGATTGGTCATCAAACATATAGCAGGAATAAAAAACATAATTTTTAGATACTTTTGTGAAACATATATATACATACATATATAGGCAGTTATATTTGTATTTCTGATACTCTTTAATACAATCGCTGTCATTATATCAACTGTCTACCGATACAGCCGGCTGTCAGACAGACAGACGGACGGACGTAAGAAAGTAAAGCGGAGTGTTTGTTATAGAGTTGCCGTTGCTGGCTGTATTGTATATTAGAGAGATGTAGAGAGATGAAGGACATCCCGCAGCCCGCATGAGCTCATGTATCCCAACTGTGACAGACTCTGTTGTTGTTCTCATACTTTTATCACTAAAAGCATACATTCAAAATAGATTGTAACGGTAGTAGCGTTGGTTATAATGATAATTATGCATTTTTTTTTAATTTTGGTAAAACATAGTACAAATGTGCCACATTAAATTATATCCAAAAATATCACGTTTTTTAGTAGTAAAATGATATAAAACGTCGCACAAAGGTCTTCGTCCGTATTGCAATTTTTGTATTGATTTTGGTTCACAATTTATAAATTTAAAATAAAAGCGTGGAACTCTTGCTCTTTCAAATATTTATTATTTCAATCTCAACTCAATCCCAATGAAAGTTTCGTGGAACTGTTCCAGAATACTTAATAATGTACAAAACAAATGAGGCTAAAAATTTCTCGAACATCTTTGATACAACTACATCCTGAACATTTCTCAGCTCAGCTTATAGCCGTTGATAACGTAGCTTCATCATTAAGGTTCAGAACCAAAATTATGCTCTATGACATCTTATGTCTCAGGGTGACGAGCGCAATTGTAGTGCCACTCAGAATTTTTGGGTTTTCCAAGAAACTATTATCTGAACGTCCTATTCCACGTTCACTAAAAAATTGACAACGTTCTGACTAACAACGTTCCATAAAAAATTGACTTGGAGGAGACCTAAATAATAACCATTAAGAACATTACTGTGGCTCGTTCACCCGAGAACATCATGGGCTCTCTTGTATGGATTTTGAAAATCTCACCATAGATTACTGTTACTATCTTTTAATATAAAAAAAAACCTGTGTAACGAAATTCGTCAGATACGGTGTGGGAAACTAGCGCGCAATATGTTTTATTCCATCAAAATGATGACTCGGCTCACAGTTCCGCGCGATGGTACTTGATATACTCTAGCACCTTTCATACTCACCCGCTCTTGACCTTATTTTTTCTATCTACCTATTTCCAAAATTGAAGGATTATTTGAAAGGACACAGATTCGAAGATGATGAAAGCGTAGTCAATTCAGAACAAGAATTATTAGGTGGGCAGGATGAAGAGTTTTTTAATAAAAATAAAATAATAATTTATATGAATTTTAAGTGTAGAAAAAAGATATTGCAAGTGTATCATGGTAAGATACGACTCTATCAAAAATAAAATTGATATAACAATATGTGTCCCACGTACATAACGTGTGTACACATAGTATATTTAAGAAGATCGCTTCGTAAATAAAAATATATTTAGTAAGACTTCAACAATAAATTGCAACGAACAAAATTATACAAGTACCCACAAGCTATGCATCCTAATGACTGTTATTGATTTCATCGCTACAGAAAATTACACATTATATAAATTATAACATAAGCTTCTATGATTTGTTTACAATTTACCGTGAATTTGTGATATTCTAATATATTTTATTTTGGAGAAGGCACTATTCTATTTTTGTTAAATAAATTCTCTGTGTTGTTTTATTGTCATGATATATCCATTTATATTATGTTTAGGACAGCCCGCGACCCCACCAGCCTAGATTTCATTTGTCTTATTACCTATAATAATAATATTCAAACATCTATAACGTTTTATCTTTCTCTATTTTGATAAGTTATTTCATATTTTATCATGAGCTATCTACATTTGAAAATCCTATTCAAATTTCAGCCATTTTGGTGTTGAGCCGGAAGAATAAGACAGATAAATAAAAATAGTAAAAATAACATTCAATGCTTTAATAAACTACACTTAATAATAATTTCAGCCAATTCAGATGTGCAGCTATAGATTGGAATAAAAAGCCACAATAAATTAGGGAAAATGTGAGGTCATCGTGCACAGAAACGCATTGAAATAGCAAAGATTATTAATTGATTTTCAAAATATCGTTTTGAAAGTCAAAGTTTTTGTAAAAATGAAGAACGTTATAATTTGTATTCGGTGAGTGAAATGATCGACTTTGCTAGCGAATTAGTTTCATCAAAGAAAACATACTGTCGAATAATAATTAGTTTTATTACAATTATTAGTACAATTTTGTCACTAATTTTACTAGCCCATTAAATATTATTTATTATAGTCTACAAAGATAATACAAGTTATTAAACATCACAGATTGTTTATTAATAGAGTTGTTTCAATATTATTAGTACTCTGACTTTAAATAATTACAAGTCTATGAGGTCATAAAAGTAAAAAATTAATTCTCAAATAATAATTATAGGTGAGTGTTACGGTCGTAGTTGGTGTACCAATCAGCCACGTTTTAAAATGAACGCAATTTAAAATACTTGCTTTAAACATTATTTTAAAAATTCTGTATTTATTGTGAACTGCTGCTGCCAACTATTTTTATTATTTTATTCTTAAGCTTTGAACTACATACTCTCATAATCTATTCTTTGGATTTTTCATGACGTGCCTCACGCCTGCCAAAATTAATATTTTTTTCAATAACGCTGATTTCTTCATAGCTCTTTGATATAATATAGTATAAAAGTTGGAAAACATTTCATGCATTTATAAATGTTTATATTGCGATCGTCAGACCACGATGGCAAGTTTAAAAGAAAATAATTATGAATTTTTCAAGCCATATGTGGCTATAATGGAATATGTTGGTTTGACTGGCCTAAATATATTTGACAAGATAATAGGGTTTCCATACAACTTAAAGTATTACTTTGTGTGTTTCATCACTTGTCAAGTTCTATCGTCAATCGGTCATTGGGTTTATACAATAAATGAAATATTGTCACGAACGACAATGTTGGATATACCGATAGATATTTCATACTGTTCAAATACGATTGAAGGTTATTCAATGATTTAAATATCATAATATCTCGCTAGCGTTACTTATCAGTGAATTGCGTGTATTTAAATCTGATAAGTAACATCAAATATAACTTAAAAAGATAGCATAAATAACGTTAAGTTAATTTTAGGCTTTGTTATAATAATAGAGCTACTCGTGAGCCGAAACAGAATAAAGCAGTACATTTTGAAATTGGAAAAAGAATGGCGCAGTGATGAAACTCTCTCACCGAAATTAATAAAAATAAAACGAGACATAGTGGTTCATACACATCGATATAATTACGGTTAGCTGGCTACTGAAATTGATATTAGTATTATTATTATTGTTTTTATTTTCTTATTTTAGTAAGAAATAAAATTTGTGTGTTTCGATCTATAATTTAATAGTGTCATCAATGTTAAGGATAAGCCTTCTTGATAGACAGAGGGCCGCTATTTATATTAAAATTATTAAGAATATTATACACGGGGGCTTTCCAATAAGATCTATATTGCATCGTAAGTTGGTGGCTTGTCGGTCAAAGACTTTTCATGAATGCTCTCTTGATGATGGGAAATGATAATACTTGTAAAAACTCGTGTGTAACATCCATTATAATAAATATATTTATTTTTAGCATTTTGTCTTCTAATACAGATTGTCTGCTCCGTGTACTTGTTAAGTCCGCTTATATTAGCTGTTATTAATAAATTCATAATGAAGGATGAAGCACCTTACGTCATGCCACTGGGAATTGTACTTCCGTTCAAACATTTGGATAATTTTATAATATATGCTGTTGCAGTCCTTATCGAGTATCGTATAGGTGAATGTTCTTTATGTTTTGTTTGGTAAATTTGAGACTGAAACGAGTGTAATTACTAATTCTATAGTTTAATGGTAATTATCTTTAACGTTACATTATTTCAAAAGGAGACATTAAACATTACCACAAATGTTTATAATCCATGTTAATTGAATTATTTTAATTAGATTGTATAATGCCAATAAATTTTTAAAGAGTTCTTTGTTAAAAATTTAAATATTTAGCTTTCAAATAATTTCATCAGCATATTTAATAATTACAAATATAATAATAATATAACAAAATATTGATACAATTTTACCCAAACTAGGTGTAAACTGTATTATGTGTACAAGACCACGACATATTTAATATTTATTGTGTAGCGTTTGTAATGATTGTTATATTTTGATCTAATCATGTTTAACGACGCTTAGTTCTGTTATTTAAAACAATACTATTGCAGCCACAGTGGTAGCATACGAGATGCACTGCACTCAGTTCCTGATAACGGTGACCATGAGCTATTTACGACTTATGTTCATTATATTACAAGAAGAATGGAAAGATCTCATTAACTCGACTCTTATCGATTCAGCAAGAAAGAAGCGTTTTGAAAAATTAATTCAAACCCACTCAAGGTTACTGGAGTAAGTTTCCAATCCTTTTAAAATATTTTCTAAAAATGCAGAAACATAAATCTATTATTAAGGTGCTGGCCCTCGTGTGTTTGTGTTGGATGGATGGAGCTCGTCATGTCCACGTGTGTGTGACGACACCAGGCACTCGTCTGTGTGTGAGTGGTGCCGTGGTCGGAGATGAAGTGGCTGCCTCGACGTGTACACATCTGACCGTGTTCGTGTTAGATGTAGCGAGTGATACTCCGTCACCTGCCCCACCCAGTGTCCACCATTCGTGCCTGTACTCGAGGGTGAGCTCCACGTCGAATACATTAAACGTCCTAAAACTCAAAAAGTATGACATTAGAAAAAAAAAATTTGGACAAATGTTGTAGAGAATGAAGAACTGATATATTATAATATAAAAATGTAGGGATGCATTTTTTTATGAATCTAATATCTTAATAGTTATCGGCCGAGATAGAAAACCGGTTAGTTAATTGGGTCATAAGTCGTAAATGATAAGTTTTACAAAAAAGTTTACTGAAAATAGAAGATGTGAAATTTTATTTTCTACAATACTGGTCGTTATAACTTTTGCCCTAAACTGCATAATTTCCGAAGAATCAGTCTAAAACTTTTTTTTAAGAGTTCCATCTGGATCTGGCAGGATTTTGTGACTTTATGTTCAGTGACTCTAAACCTTACAAAAAAATTGATTGGAAATTTAGTGCGAGGTTAAATTATATATTTACTAGCCTACTTGATTTAAACCACTTTTGTTGAGTATATTTGATACCTACCGCTCATGCAAGAAGACGTACTAGACTCTATCTCTACCATGAATTACAAAATATTGTAGAGATAATGTATTTTTATTAATTAATACATAGAGATTATCTAAGGAAACCTTATATATGATAACTATTTTTTTAATTATGTTTGAGTGGTTTCACGAGCTTGACGATGCTTTTGTATTTTATAAATACATGATGCACAATGTACGATCAGCCATTCTAACAAAATTGTACTAACAATTAATATTCACCTTCAAAAAATTCACGAAGTTTTTTTTAGCTTATCGCCTACAAAATAGAAGATTTTGATTTTAACATGTAAAGTCGAGGCTGTGGGCGAGGCGGTCTTCGAAGGCTAGTTGTGCTATGCTTAACGAATACCGAGTGTCATAAAAGAATTGTGAAATTATTCAAAACTTTTGTAGTTCCATAAAAAGCCGTAATTCTCCGTCGGGCTAGTGCTGCGTGAACGAACTTAGTGAATACGAAATTGTAACTCGCGCTGCCGCAGCGTCGAGCAGAAGGTCGTGTTGCTTAGATAATTGTACTGCAGATCTGAGTTATAACAGACAGTTATAGTGAATAGTCACTTTCGAATACTTACGGATTTTCTAATGAGTATTTCATTTATCCTAGCAAATAGAAGGAAATAGCAGATCCATCAGTCCTGCGTATCAAAATAAACAACGCATTAATGTAATATATATATATTTAAATAATAACGTGTCGTTTGCTTTTCTGTTTATTTTAGATTACTTATGGATGTGAGTTCTACTTTTGGTAACATTTTCACAGTACATTATGTTTTCTTGTCGGCGACAATATGTTTTGGAGCTATTTCCGCCTACGTGAGTAGACCTTAGATGAATATATTTTCTTAGTAATTGGTATTGTTTGTGTCATCAATGTAACTACTTTGCAGGTGAACGGAAGACTGGAAGATTTAAAGAGTGTGTCGTTCTCTTTTATTGTCATATTAAATATATACAACTGTTGTAAGAATGGAGAGTTATTAACAAACGCAGTAAGTTCTGATTCCAACAATATTTCTAGTGATACATAATATCAGTATTTTTATCTTTTGCTGTGATCTAACAGTGATATGAGATATTTGTTATATTGGAGGTAGGTGGGTAGTCGGCAGGTGACCCACCACATCAACTGTCACTAATTTGTTAGTTAGTTACCACCGGCCGGCGGACATGCACTCTTACAGCGCAAGAGGTCTTACGATGTCGTGACCACACTTATAGAGAATATACTTTGTTCTAGGAGTCCTCAAGATATACATGCCATTACATTATATATTAATGTTAGTTAGATTTACAGTGGCGATACATTTTCATGATATGCGTGGATGGACATGTTATCTGAAGTGTTGATGTGAAGAGGAGAAGAAGTGGTTAAGGAACGAAACTTAATACGGGAAGGTGGCTTTATTGATCACCATAACAAAGAATAATATGTAATTGTACAAGTGATGGAGCTACAGTGATGAAGGTTGACTCCTTACGAGAAAACCTCTCAACGGATAACAAAAGATATAATTTTATAGAACTCATATTATGATGTATAAAATGTCAAATGGATTTGCTAAAAAAAATATAATTATTGAATAAAATGTTTTAAATTATTTAACTTTAGTTATTTTTATAAATTATTAAATAATTTGTTAAATTTCAGGCAACCGATGTATCTAAATGTTTATACGACAGCTCGTGGTATGAGTTACCAGGGCCACATAAGAATGCGTTGTTATTCATAATGATGAGGTTTGCTCTTGATTATATTTTTTTTGTACTCTTTTTAACTTATATATATTTGGTTTTATGAAACATTTGCTTTGCTAAGGTTAGCTTTATTTTGTAGTCCATTATTAAGGTCACAGAGCTAACCCTAGATTGCGATAACAAAAGTTGCAACACTGTCTGAAAATGATTAATTAAAAAACAATGAAATTGAAAGTCGTCATCTTTGTCATTAGCACTCTTACGGCCGTTCCCAATATACTGTCTACAGATAGAGATAAATTATTACCTTCTACTGTCAGTAATCTGATCCCAATATACCCGATAAGTCATTCTTATCGCCTTATATTGTGACGCGTGAATTGAAATTTCTTTATAAACTTCTATCGCTTGTAAGCTATACCTCGTCCCATTGACAGACAGCGTGTACGGATAAGGTGAGTTACCGTCGATAAGTATAAACTTATTATTATAGACTTTTCAGTCGCAATAATGCGACAGAAAAGTCAACGCTAGTTACGATTTTTATCTCACGTAAGAGACAGATTGAATATTGGGAACAGCCGTAGTTCTTCAGCTTGTTATAAAAGCAAGCAGTTTATGCTATTTCTGGACATAAGTAAAAAAAAAATATTAATATGTAATTCAAGTTTCTTCAAAAAGAAAAATAAAAGTTCAAAACTATTAACTCTTATTTAATTAATTCTGTTGAGCTACTTACTGAATGCTTTCCATTTCAGGTCCCAAAAAGTAACATATATAAGATCTTCAAATTACATTGAAATATCACTCAACACATTTATTCGGGTAAATATTTTTATTTTTATAATGTCATTAAGTCGCAGATCACAGGCCGGGTTGGAGATGGTACGATCTTGCGCAGATGAAGCCTCAATATTCTCTTGTCTGGAACCTGTGGGCTTCCTTCCTTTTAATATATGTGTACACTATAGGTACCTATATATTATTACTTTACTACAAACTCATACAATCACTACTGGATGCTGTGATTCGGCGCGTTTATGCACGCGGTCGAGGATGCGTTGGTTTGCCGTGTGATTGTCACTAGAGTACTTGGGTATACAGCGGCGACCGAAAGATGACTAATTAGTAGCGGTTCTTCCGGTAACGAATACGTTCAGTCAGGTGCGAATGAAGTCGATACTTATATGTATCGACTATTATGTGCGCTTGCGGGAAAGTGATCGAAGAAAAATGATATTCGAATCACGGTAGAATCAATCGTTTGTTTAACGTTTGCGAACGTGAATGCTTACTTTCGATTCAATATTTCTGTATATATTCAGATTTGTAACAGTGTGTCCAGATACTCTTCCACCAGTCATCCCTGCCGCCGCTACACATGAGGAATGACACCCTGGCCCATACGGCAAAAGAGAAAGCTTATGTTCTCTGCACTCTTTTTGCCTCCAATTCGACTCTTGACCATAACGGTAAAACACCGCCGACATCCCGCGGTGTCAGAGCTCTATAGCTAAATTATAGTTTAGACAGAAGACTGTTCGGCGAGCTCTGTTTTCGTTGGACGTTAGGAATTCGAGCGGGCCGGATGGCATTTGTCCAATCGTGCTTAGAACGTGTGTGTGTGTTGACGCCGGTGCTAACGCGTTTATTCCGGCACTCTTACTCAAAAAGCATAGTCCCTGACTAATGGAAGTAAGCCCTTGTCCATCCAATCCAATAAAAAAGGAGACAGTTTGGATCTGGCAAACTACAGGCCTGTAGCTATTACCTTCCTGCTCTCCAAAATCATGGACAGCATAAGTAACCACGGTACGGCGTTTGCTATGGTCGATCGGCCGATGATCTTCTGGTATACCTAACACATAGATGGGTTGCGGTTATTGAAAGCAAGGGAGACGGCCTGGCAGTTACCCTGGATATAGCGCCTTTGATTGTGTATGGCACAATGCGCTTCTCTCAAAACTTCCATCATTTGGGCTCCCGGGAGCTTTTTCAATTCGCGGTAATCTGGAGGGCAAGTCCAAATTGGCTTCCATGAAGCTGGGCGTTATAAATAGAGCACGGCAACACTTGAAGCCGGCCCAGATTCTAGCGCTCTACAAAGCACAGGTCCAGACACATATGGAGTATTGCTGTCATCTCTAGTCTGGCTTGCCCCAATATCAGCTCAATCCATTTGACCGCTTGCAACGCAGAGCAGCTCGAATTGTCTGAGACCCAGTGCTCTGTGAACGGCTGGATCACGTGGCAATGCGTAGAGATGTCGCTTCATTGTATGTATTCTACCACATTTATCACAGGGAGTGTTCCAAAGAAGTGTTTAACTTTATTCCTGCCACCGAATTTCACCTTCGCATGACACGTACAACCAAGCTGTGGAATGAGCTTCCTTGTGCGGTGTTACCAGGACGATTCGACTTGAATACCTTGAAAAAAAAATGCGTGCACTTTTCTTGCAGGCCGGCACCGCTCCTCTTTTTCTTCTGGTGTTTCAAGAGAATGTGGGCAACGGTGATCACTTGATCCGTACGATCGTTTGTGCTTCTCTTCCATAAAAAAATATCTACAGTTACTACACTCAGGATTTACTTTACAGTTAAGAATTTGCTCAACCCCACTAAAAGTATGTTACGAAACTGTCTTGAGATGTCGCTCCTTCAAGTTTTGTGTAGATCACTCTTAGATCTCAACTTAAAAGTAGCAAACTGTACGAATAATATGGATGATGCCGTGCTGTATAAGAGAATTAAATTAAGACACAAAAATCACGTGCTCGTTTTGTTGAGAAAATATTTTTTTCAGATAATGAAAATGACATGGTCGTTCATCTCATTGATTACAACTGTCTACGGTGGAAAATAAACGGAGAGGAAATAGCATATCTATTAAGATAATTATATCAACATTGCAAAAACAAAAACTTACACAAACGTAGATGATCACTTGTGATTTCTGTAAACTCAAAAAAATATTGTTTATGAGTTTACATTAGAAAAAAATTAATACTCTCGGAAAGTGCAATGTATACAAATCTTAGAGTTATTAAATTTCTGTAAACAAATAAATAACATAAACAAATTTCCGGGCATTGTTTGTTTTCGCTGCAAGATGTCGAGAAGTGAGATTCCCAGTTGCAATAAACACTACAGTGTTTACATACAGACCAAGTACGGGATGAAACACTTCGGAGCTGAGACATGCGTGATCATTAGACCTAAATAAGGCACAGTTTTCTGCCGCCTGTGACGTTCAGGCAGTAATGTCAGTAAGTAATCATACAGTATTCTAGATAGAGATGCAACTAGAGTATTTTAATATAAAAAAGGAGGAGGTTCTCAATTCATCGGTATGTTTTTTTTATATTTGTTACGTCAAAACTTTCGAGTGGGTGAACCGATTTTGATAATTATTATTGTTTTATTTGAAAGCTGGTGCTTTCCGTGTCGTCCCATTGTAATTTGGTCCAGATCTAACAATGGCATCCATGAGAAAACCATAAAAGTCTTAAATTTGCTATACATACGTATAGCAAAGTGGACGATAAATGTAAGAATAACTCAATATCGCGCGAACCGATTTCGATGATTCTTTTTTTATTGGAAAGAATATACTTGAAAGATAGTTTGGTGAGAGTTTGGTAAAGTTCTGATTACGGAATCCATGACAAAGTAACGGAACTCTTCAATTGTTAGGAGCAAATTAGCGATACTCGGCTCGAATCTTTTTATGCTATCCGGATATTTAAGTCATCTACCATATTATAGTTATGGTCAAGTAATTGTCGTAGTCGAATATAATGATCAATGGGATTAACGACTAACAGTAAGGGTGCGATCTGTGGCAGAATATCTAACGGTTTGTAATCAAATTGCAAAGCTCTTACGTTCATTGCTGCATTGAAAAAATTTGTAAATGTACACATATTTAGACAAATTGTTAGTTAATGTACTTCAAATTTACTAAAAATCAAAATATAAAAAATATTTTTACCAAAAAGCAACCGACTTTAAAAACACTGTTCCAAAACAATAGATATAATATGCACTAAAAAGTATAAAAATAATTGCGTATTTTTATACAATCTAATTAATTAATCTAATTCTAGTAGAGATTATTGTAATTTTTGGAGTTGGTGTCATCCAAGATAGGTTTGTTACTACATATGTATGTAGTTAAAAACCTATCTTGGACACATCTCACCTATAACTATATAGTTATAGGTGAGATGTGCTTGATCGTGAGGAGGTGAGAGGCGAGAGCTGGGCGCGGCGGAAGGACACCGATTCCAAAATAACAATAATCAGGCCCACATGCCTAAGACAAGCTGTAGTCCAGATGTAAATACTGCACTTGACACACAAGGCTATCAAAATTAGTATTTATTTAGTCAATACACTTACTAAAATATTAATAATTTTATTCATCTACTCATCATCGATTTAAAAAATATTTTGGGCCTATTAAGGGTCGCTTGTATAAATATAGAAAACTGTATGATAAAATGACCCTAGTATTAGATAATAGAACCTATGTAAAACGAAACTAAACATATCTAGTTATGGAGAGAATTTATGCAGTTAAATACGTTGTTGGAGTAACAAATTATGTTGACGATTAAATAAACTGAGATTTTTTGTATCAATATGAATAAAGTACCGTGAGAGGAGTTGTACAGTTCTACCTAACCCGATTTTACTTTGTTATTTTAAGACATTGAAATTATCGTTACTTAGTTATAAATTCATAAGTAAATAGATTTAATAATTATTTCTACAAGGTAAGTAATGCTGGATATTGTGTATTGATACTTAAACTGTACAATAGATATAATTTCAACACACGTCCAATATCTGCAATAGCTTTGATATTCGATTGTTCACTCTCACAGCAGCTGTTCGCTTACAGAACTGGTTTAGTAAAATTTGAGCATCTCTATTTGCGCTCCCGAGAAAATTGGCTTTCGAGTTGAGAGTTGTTCAACTCCCTCATTGGAAAATATCGTGAACTGTTGAGAAATTTACATAAGTTGATATATTCTACTTCAATTTATCTGATGCATTCGTCTCTTTATTGAAATGTAATAACAATGATACAGTGATTAATCATTACACACTTTTATAAGGTGACCGAGACATGTCAACCCTACACTTTAGTGACCCAAACTAATAAGTGCCGGGTGCGAATTCCGGTAAAGGAAAATGTTTGTTTAGTGAATATTAATGTTATAAATTAAATATTATGATTTCTAGCACATCTAGTAACATTCCATGTCAGTGCGTAGAATGGCATAGTGCTTTAGTTATTTATTATTATTATTATTATTATTATTATTATTATTATTATTATTATTATTATTATTATTATTATTATTATTATTATTATTATTATTATTATTATTATTATTATTATTATTATTATTATTATTATTATTATTATTATTATTATTATTATTATTATTATTATTATTATTATTATTATTATTATTATTATTATTATTATTATTATTATTATTATTATTATTATTATTATTATTATTATTATTATTATTATTATTATTATTATTATTATTATTATTATTATTATTATTATTATTATTATTATTATTATTATTATTATTATTATTATTATTATTATTATTATTATTATTATTATTATTATTATTATTATTATTATTATTATTATTATTATTATTATTATTATTATTATTATTATTATTATTATTATTATTATTATTATTATTATTATTATTATTATTATTATTATTATTATTATTATTATTATTATTATTATTATTATTATTATTATTATTATTATTATTATTATTATTATTATTATTATTATTATTATTATTATTATTATTATTATTATTATTATTATTATTATTATTATTATTATTATTATTATTATTATTATTATTATTATTATTATTATTATTATTATTATTATTATTATTATTATTATTATTATTATTATTATTATTATTATTATTATTATTATTATTATTATTATTATTATTATTATTATTATTATTATTATTATTATTATTATTATTATTATTATTATTATTATTATTATTATTATTATTATTATTATTATTATTATTATTATTATTATTATTATTATTATTATTATTATTATTATTATTATTATTATTATTATTATTATTATTATTATTATTATTATTATTATTATTATTATTATTATTATTATTATTATTATTATTATTATTATTATTATTATTATTATTATTATTATTATTATTATTATTATTATTATTATTATTATTATTATTATTATTATTATTATTATTATTATTATTATTATTATTATTATTATTATTATTATTATTATTATTATTATTATTATTATTATTATTATTATTATTATTATTATTATTATTATTATTATTATTATTATTATTATTATTATTATTATTATTATTATTATTATTATTATTATTATTATTATTATTATTATTATTATTATTATTATTATTATTATTATTATTATTATTATTATTATTATTATTATTATTATTATTATTATTATTATTATTATTATTATTATTATTATTATTATTATTATTATTATTATTATTATTATTATTATTATTATTATATTTTGACCTGGAAACGTCAAGGAATGAAGTTTTAGTTTCAATTTTATTTTTGTTCAT
Source organism: Leptidea sinapis (assembly GCF_905404315.1). Lineage (NCBI taxonomy): Eukaryota > Metazoa > Arthropoda > Insecta > Lepidoptera > Pieridae > Leptidea > Leptidea sinapis. Next base: position 546,888 of record NC_066288.1, on the reverse strand, counting down.
TATTTTATATTATTTCTGTTCATAATTCAATGTTTGTTTTTAAAATTTGATTTATTATGTTCACTTGCGTAGCAACTAACCCATACACGTCTGCAGAATACCAGCGTTGTGGCTAGTTTCACAACATAAAGCTGTGCAGACGACGTTTTGGTGCAAACTTTGTCTTTTTGTATAATTATTTTTTTGTGTTTATAAATATGTTTTAAACCAAATAAATATATGATTTTCTTTCTTTCTAAGTAAGTCAAAATTATCTTCAGTAAGGCACGATACTGTTTATAGCCGAAAAGGTTCTCAATTCTATTGGATTATTTTTTTTTGTATGTATATGTATGTATGTATACCGATTACTCTGTCGCGATTCATCTTTTTTTTGATGATGCGGAATATTTGCCATTTGGTCAATATTTGCCATTTGGTCCCATAAAAATTTTACATAGTTTGGCCCAGTAGTTCTGAAGTTATGAATATTTTTGTTTACGTGGATGATGTTATTATAGTTTGAGTACTACTTTTTCAAGGAGATGTCATATAGTTTGTTTATATATAATTATTAATAACCAGTTTGCCGATAAGTGGATCTTAGGCTTCATGTCATTCACAGCTAACAAACGTTCTTCACGATATTTCAGTGTTTCACAATAGAGAGATTGTCTCATACATTATAATGTATGAGATATACATTATAATTACTAACTTAAAAGAAGAGTACAGCTCTATACTGTAGAAATTACTAATAAATATATTTGGTTCATTGGTGCAAAGTAACGTAAAGAGCAGTATGTCAATAAAACACTGCTCTTTTGTTTAGTTAACATAATATTATCTTACTGTTCTTACTGCCCTTTAACTAACAAGAAAATACTTTTGTGATTTACTAAGACATATGAAACGTATAATAGATAGGTTGAAAGCTCGTTTGACGTACATTCTAAATCAATATTAATAAGAAATGGCCACCTTCGACTTACAATAATACAATGTCTGAAAAGAAGGGATACTGTTCGGCTGCTTTTCTTGACATACAATAAGCTTTCGACCGGGTTTGTTAATTAAAATATACCTTCCACATTCTTACTACCTACTGATTGAGTCTTATGATAGTGACAGAAAGTTTCAAGTCAAACTCCGTGACGCAAGATCTTCCCTTTTTAGTTGCAGGGCCGGAATACCCCAAGGCTCCGTACTTGGGCGAGTCCTCTACAACATATTTACTAGTGACCCTAGTCACCAGAAACAGCTATAGCAACCTTTATCGATGATGTGGCCTTACTCAGTTGTAACGTTAATCCCAATGAAGTGACCAGACATTTGTACACTCAGCTTGATACCACTCATGCTCGGCTGACCAAGTGGCGCATAAAAGCAAGCGCCCCGAAGTCTCATCATATTACATTTACCCTAAGACGGAAAACTTTTCTACCAGTCAATCTAGGCTCCGACACTCTGTCGCAATCAACCTGCGTTAAATACCTTGGATTTTATCTGGACCGTAGGATGGTATGGAAAGACCATATAAAAACAAAGCGCAACGAAATGAACCTTAGATTCAAAAACCTACTCTGACTTCTCGGTAGACAGACTGTCTCACCCTTATCTAAACAAAGAGTGTAAGAGAGAGTGCTCCATAAGAAAACCGATCTGGGCATATGGAATCCAACTGTGGTCGACAGCCAACAAATCCAATATGATGATGATCCAGAGAGCTTAAAACAGCATACTAAGGGTACTTTCATCAGCGCCTTGGTACGCTTCAAACTCTCTTTCTCTCCTCCAAGCTCCTCCTGTGATTGTTGGTACTAGACGTGTTTCTGTAATTCTGGAAGAAAAATATCGATAAATGGTGAAATATCTTCAAAATCCTAGTATTGAGTTATATCAGCGTGTTCAGTAGATAAAAAGTTAACGTTGCGAAGCGTTGCTAAATAGTAATTAAAAAGTGTGTGAATAAGTGCTAAAACTTAAAAACAGTTTCGAAATATTCTGTTGCTGACTTATAAATTGGACTCAGTGTACAAAGGATTGGACTTTGGACTCATTAGTAGGTATACATTTCATTAAAAAGAAACCGTAAAAAGTTCATAGACAAGTTCAAGTTAACAGACAATTTAGAACTCCACGAATAAGTACCGAGTGGTCTAGTGACTTAGGCACGGGTTATTGGCCAACCGCTTATTCGTGAGGACGCAGGAGGTCTACTCGCAAAATCGACAACGATACATTCGGAACGATACGACAATACTCCGAATATATCGCAACTATCCTACTCTAACAAATGTCCGAATTCCTTTTCGTTTATCGTTAGCATAGACTAATATTTAGATTTTTTTACGATGTTAGTGTGAATGAAATATGTTCAAACCTAAACACTATCTGTGCTATGTCACTGTTAAGTGTCAAAAGTCAAAACATAGTTTAGGCCCTAAGGACCATGTCAGGCTCTGCACCACTAATTAGGCATTATTTACACATAATGTAAATGGTAAGAAAATATAAAATGAATACAATATGACTATTTAAAATTGAATAAATAATACAAAACTAGCGGATAATAAAATGTAAAAAAAAGTAACTCAACCCTTCTCGTCGACTTCCTATATCTAAGGCAGCCATTTGCATTATTTCTACGCATAAACGATCAACAAAATGACTTAAATGACTTAGTAGTAAAAAAATCCTGTTGAATATTTGAATAAATTACATATAATTATTTCAATAATATTTATTAAGTATGTATATTGGATGGCAAATATATCTATACAACTTGAAACGATAATAGCATCGACAGCCTAGAAGGTCTCGTTGAGATTATCGTAAAAGTGACGTTTGATTATTTGTGAAATTCGAATATTCGTCTCTGACATTTTCAATTAAGAGTAGGGTTACGACCGATAATATCGAATAATGTTTCGTTCGTTCAATCATCGTTTCGACATTAATTACGATGTTACTAAGAGTAGGATTCGACACGACTAATGCGACGATTTATCGAATATCGATTTTAGGAGTAGACCCCCAGGGTCGAATCTCCGCTTATTCTTCCGCTTCTCTTTTATTTTTTCCCTTTATTATATTATAAATTTTTTAAATTTATTGTTATTAAAATTTATTTTAACGAAAGTTAAGGAAGGTGGAATAGACATTGCTCGTTTGTTTTTGCACTCGTCTCAGTTCTCTAATAGTTCTATACGATGTGGTCACAGAAGACTTGTGCTTCAAAATAGTCTGCCTAAGAGGGAGTAATTTGTGTCACATGTAAGCTGGGATATGATCTGCTTTGCGCAAAAGCACTTCCATCAGATGGATGCAGATAGTAGGACTATGTGGATTTGCCAAAAAAGTCGCAGTAAACTACCATAAACAGGTAATTTGAATACTCCTGTACGTACAAGTAATTATCCTATTGCTTCTAAGAAAGATTACATCCCGAATCCAGGTGAGGAGAGTAATGGGAGAGGAGTAAAAAATAAAAATTCCAAGCCTGATATTATTATTGATCAAGTGTCCTGCATCACATCTTCCTTGACTTTTCTCGAGCAGAAGCACGAAGCTATTGTCACAGATCTGTCTGAAAAAACCAAGTTAATAACCCAGCTTCAAGCTGATAACGTAAACCTGACAACAGTAGTGAGGGCTTTGGAAACCAGATTAGTGTCTATGGAAACACAATCTCGTGCAGCAAACAAAGAAATTCACTGCATCCCGGAATTCAAAACTGAAAGTCTACCAATGACGATTAATCAACTTGCTACCACAATAAATTTTAATCTATCCAATACGGACTAAGTTGCATGTTCAAGGATTGCTAAGACTAACAAGGAATCCTCTCTACCACGAATCGTCCTGGTGAAGTTTTATAGCCCTAGGATTTGTGACTCATTTTTTGCGGCTGCTCTAAAATTCAATAGAAAAGTGAAGTGCAACGAAGACAAATTGAACACAAGTCATCTAAGTATTAGCGATGAAAAAAAAAACACATTTGTATTGGTATTGAACATCTACCACTTGCAGTTAAAATATTGCACGCCAAAGCCCGCTAAAAGATTTGTTTGGGTCAAAAACGGTATAATATTTATGCGTTAGTATCCTAATTCTAATTATAAGTATATTAAAGATTCCGATTGCCTGAACAATATTACTGCTTAGCTTGAATGGTTATCTCTCAGTTATATTCAAACAAAGTAAAATCCCTTAGTTGCTACTATCAAAACGTTAGAGGTCTAAACTGTACTCTACAAAGCCTCCGACAGCGAGTTATCTGTAATAATTTTGATCTAATTGTCTAAATTGAGACATGGCTGAACAGTAGCGTTTTTGATTCCGAAATCCTTGATGATCGGTATGTAGTTCACAGAAGGGATCGCGAAACTTCTGCCTTAGCGAAACATAAAAAGTCGGGTGGAGGAGTTCTCACAGCTATATCTAAACAGCTCCCGTCTCAACAGCAGCTTGAATGGGAACGAAATAATGAGGATTTATGGGTCTCAATCAGTATAGGAGGAATAAAAAAACTAATTTATGTGGCATTTATCTTCCACCACCTGTTAACAAGACGACAATTGAAACATTTATTGAAATTAATGTCAATATGGTTCTTGATTCCCTACCCAAATCGTATGAAGACTCAACCTAATACTAGACGATCTAAATTTGAAATCAATCACGTGGTTTTCCGAAGACGTTAGTACAAATATTATCAACAATGGAAATTCTGCCATTAATGGGTTATTAATTGATTTTCTCCAATTTCACTCAATGTAATCGTGTGCTTAACTTTCAGGGCAATTCTCTAGACCTTGTATTGGGCAATGAACATACAGTAACAGTAACTGAATGCTTATCTCCATTGCGGGATGTAGACCCATATCACCCTCCGCTTCATATTAATATCCGTACTAGCTTACTAAAATACAACAGTTTCATGAAATCTCGATACAGATAAAATTTCTTCAAATCTAACTTCACGAATATTATAAATAACCTCAACCAAGTGAATTGGCTTGAAGAACTGAACAAATGTTAACATAATGATTGACAAATTTTATATAATTCTAGAATCTGTAATTAATAAACACGTGCCTAAAACCAAACCACGCAGCTGTAAATATCCTGTATGGTTTCCGCCTAACCTCATAAGCCTGCTTAGGTTAAAAAATAAATGTCAGAAAAGATTAAAAAAATATAATAACCCAATGGATAGGATTGAATTCCAATATTTAAGAAAAGATTGTGACCACTTAATAACTCCCTCATAAAATAATACTTCTGGACTCATATTAAGAACTTGCGTAGGAGCACTAATAACTATCCCTGCACAATGAATTTAGGTACAATTACAGCCTCTAACACTCAAAATATCACTGATCTTTTTGCATCTCATTTTTCTTCCGTCTACGACAATAGCCCAGCTTTGAATAATAGAATAACTCTAACTAACAGTGAACCTAAGACTTATGTTGGAAATATCTATCTTACTACTGGTGACGTCTCTAAAAAACTAAAAAGACTTAATTGTTCCAAAGTTAGTGGTCTGGATAATATCCCTCCACTCTTCTTTAATAGGTGTTCTGAAGTTCTCTCGGCTCCGTTAGCAATCATTTATAATAACTCCTTGAGCACCGGTACTTTTCCCGACAAATTGAAAGAAGCAAAAGTTGTGCCCATATTAAAAAAAGGGTCCTACAACTCCGTGTCCAATTATCGACCAATTTCAATTTTAAGCGTAGCGTCAAAGGTTTTCGAAAGCCTAGTAGATGATCATATCACTACAGCTATTAAAAATAACTTTAGTCCTCATCAACATGGTTTTCTCAAAAGTAAATCAACGAATACTAATTTATTTAGCTTCACCAATGAAGTAATTAATGCACTAGACAACAATTAGCAGGCAGATGCAATATACACAGACTTTTCAAAGGCTTTTGATAAAGTTAACCACAACTTGCTATTAACACAGTTAAAGAATTTTGGGATAACAGATACACTGTTAAACTGGTGTGAAACTTATCTTTGTAAGCGACCCAACCAACAAACCACCAACCCAAGTGTTGTTATAAATGGATTTAGTTCAACACCTTACTTTGCAACATCTGGAGTTCCTCAGGGATCAGTGCTCGGGCCGTTATTTTTAATATCTTTATTAACAGCATAACTAATATATTTCAATGTTCAAAAGTATATTTATGTGCCGATGATCTAAAAACTATTACGAGTGATTAGAAACCCTGCAGATGCTCAACTACTCAAAGTGATATCGATCGTTTAATTCAGTGGTGCACAATCAACCACAAGCAGCAGGCAATGCAACCAAATGCTTTCATATATCATTCACGCGCAAGATCAATCCAATAAGTAGTCAATACAGTATCCTAAAAGAAAGAAAATTAAAAAATAATATAAACTATCATTTAGATGGAAGAATTAAATTCTTGATTTAATTTCAATAAATCTGAACTTATCGACTTCTGTTGTACATAAATAAAAAAGACTCCATAAAAAGTCATCAACCTATGAACAAGGTAGTCAGTCGTATTCAACTATTACGATATCGTAAACATAACTTGCTAAATTCTTCCGCCGTTAAAATGGCACTGCTAGTCATTAAGTCTAAATGTCCTCATTTACGTCTATATTGTTTGAACAGTAACGGAAGGAAGGCGGGCTAAAAGCCTCTGCGACTCCATACGATGCAGCTGGCGAATTAGCCACGCTCCCTGAAACATGCGACGAGTGACGACGAACTAAGAGATTACTTTGTATGTAATGAAAACATTGTGCTTGCATTCTCAATGTATAGGTTGCTAATTTAATTACAAGTATTTTTTATTAAGTAGACATAAATTACTGTTAACGACTCTCTTCTGGCTCAATCAAAATTAACGAATTTTGGTGAGAATTTGTAAGTAGTTATTTCTTCAACTTACATCATGTAGAATAGAACAAAATTGTGTAGAAGTATTAAAATGAAAGAGGTTAATTAAAATTTAAGGATTTAAATTAAATTCATATAATTCAGTAGCTATTTTATTCGTTAATGATGGTGCTATTTATTTAATTACCTACAAAAATCCCATGACACACTAATTCGATTAAAATTATAACAAACTCATGTATTTTCACCAAATTAACTAATGATAGATAGTGATTTATCAATTTAAAGTAACTTTAAGTTAGTTTAGTTTATAGTTCAAAGAAAAATAAAAAAGTGACAAAGTATCATAATAGTACTAGTATGAGTTGAATCAGATCGGTTACCTCCAGCCGCCGGCCGCACACATGAGACTATTGTGAGTTGTTCTGTGTGTATGTGTGTGTGTGGTGTACAGCTTTATGTTTGAGGGCAACGGTAGAATCTTTTCTGTTCAAAATCTTTCTTCAGCGCTATTCTTTACATAACTTTCAGTGTTTTGGCTGTCATCCAAATGCTTGTTAAGGATATTCCGTGTTTACTGAGAGGTCCATCTATCGTTTTCGAGTTGAGCTTCGTAATATAAAATACAGCAAACGTTCAACGAACTCATCAGTAGAACTAACTGTAAGAGTCTGTCAAACTGTTATTTGTGTCTGTTCTATACACCGTCTCCTAATATATAATATTAGTATTTGTTTTAATTGTCGTTCCTCTCATCATTCACCAACGTAAAATGATTGATCTTTATATGAAGCAGATATTCAAAGTGTAAGTAACACAATAGAAATTTTAATTGTTACCATTTATCTTGGCGTTGTTTATTGTACGTCAATGATTGTTGCGCAAAGTTCATTTTTAAAAAGTGTATGAACGCAATGAAAAGCAATAAATATTGTAGTTTATCCCAGTAATAAATCAGAAATCTAGCTATAGCGAATATCAGGTACTAAACCAAAACGATAATTATTCATTTATTGGTTCTTCAATTTAATTCTATATACTCTTAGAGTAATCCTCTAAAAATATGATTATCTACAGGGCATTCAACTTTTACTTATGTCTTAACAGGAAAGTGGGCTTTGAAAAATGAGCTACGTTTATTATACAAAAAATAGTCACCTCTATCAGCTCTTAACTGGAATACGTCGATTTACCAATAAGCCTGTCTACCATACAGATGAACTACTTAGCCTGTATTTACTATAGAGATACCCTCTATATACCAAATACATAGTTGATACAAACGTCATTGAGTTTAAACACTTCTTGGAAAATGACTTCATGTTCATGTGACAGTTGGACGGAGACTTTGTCAAACATTTCGTACAAATATGCAAGAGGTTATATATGCAAGAAAATGTTATATGAAAACCCATTTTAAACTTTTAAATCTATTCTTAGGTTTCTTTTCTGTGACTATTTCTGTAGCCATTATTCTTACGGAATACAATTTCTACATGAACTAAAAACCTATTCAAATTATAAAGGATATAAAATCACTTATTGAAAGTCAAAAACTACCAATCATTCCTAAAGGTATGCCTCAGACTTTAGAAGAACGGGCGCAACAAACTCACCGGGCTTCTTTTTTATATCAAAACATGATTACAATGTAAAATAGTGCAATAAAATGTATTATTTAATAGCCTGTGGACGGTCGCTCAATTCCCAATATGTGGTATCATTAAGTCATTTATGTTATAGTAACCTTTACCACACAAATGTTTTTTAACAATTCTTTAAAATTTCGTAATACATTTGTTTTGAACATTATCTGGGATCTTGTTATAAAACCATATCCGCCCCACAAAAGACTTACTAACTCGACTTAGCCTAGTAGTAGGTATTATAAGTTTATGTTTGTTCTTGGTGTTAATATTATGGTTTTGACAGTATCTAGCAAATTCACTTATGTGCCTATGTATATACATATTATTATCAAGAATATATTGAGAGGCAACAGTCAAGAAGTTTATTTCTTTAAATTCGCTCAATGAATTTTTTAGGACCTAGGTACCTAGAATAGTGCGAATAACACTCTTCTGCAGCACAAAGATGGTATTGATATCCTCAGCATTGCCCCATAGCAATATGCCATAGGACATAATACTATGAAAATAACTAAAGTAAACTAGTCGCGTCGTATCTATGTCGTGTTATTGTCTAATCTTTCTAACCGCGTATGCTGCAGAACTAAGTCTATTAGCCAATCCTTCAAAGTGGGAGCCCCATTGTATTTTGGAATCCAGAGTAATGCCAAGAAATATAACAATTTTCACCGGTTTTATCACCTCTCCGTTTAACAAAACACTTGCATTCTCATTTTTGACATTTGGTACGGTAAATGTTTATATTTCGTTTTCTTGCTATTTAACAATAAGTTATTAGCGCTACACCAGTACACGATGTCAGATAGAATATCGTTTTCTTTACCATATATTATAACCTGATTTCTTTTCCCTTTAAAATATATCAGTGAAGTGAAAAAACCGACAATATTAATTAAATTCAGTAGATATTTCAAAACTTAGCTTTCGTTTAATTTGTAAATTTAATATTTATTGCAAAATAATCAAATATATTTTTCCTAGTACAAATTTATTCGTTTTAATGTGTGAATGTTGTAATTTTTGATATTTGTACACGATATTTCTTTTGCATTTTGAGTTTGTGAACTTTAAAAAATTCGATATTCTTAGTATTTATTATCAAAATGTTTGAAGTTTTGTTATAACCATACAGGCAAAATGAAAGCAACTCGATTTACATAAAGTTACGCAGTCTGTTCTCGTGTACAGGACGTTATTCACAAATGAGCACTCACAGAAAGTTGACAGCAAAACTATTTTGGATCCAATGCGTATGGCGTCCATGTCTGGGGTGCCGTAAGCAATAATGATAAAAATATATTTGAAAAAGTAAGTATTAAATACCAGAAAAGTCTCACAAACTATAAAAATGAACCTGTGCTTCTCTTATAGCGCACACTTTTGTCTCCCCTATCTATACTCCAGCAGGTCCATACTAGATAGATTCACCAGGTCGGAAACAATAACAAATTGTAATGAAGCAGAAAAATTTAACAAAAAAAAGTTAAACTACGATCTACACGTTTTAGGTTACTTTAATTTAGTTAGAGTGGAATGGAAATCAAGGATACCTGACTCAAAAAGAGATAGTGATTCAGGCTATCTTATTTCTGACTTATCTTATATCAAAACAGGTCGGTGTATTTTACGAAAGAACTCAATCTTCAACAATATAAAAAGATTGGTAACAATTAACTCGACTTGATTTTTAGTACACATAAAAACGTTTTGATCGAAGCTATTTTAGACCCTTTAACTAATATTGATCCCAATCATCTCCCTTTATCCATTATACTCAAATTTCCAGTAATCCGATTCTTAAGTAAAGTAAAGTACTTAAGTAAATTAAATATTTTCAAGGCTAAATGTGATCAAATTTATACAGAACGTTCTAATATAGATCGCAATAGTATGCTTTCATGTAACAACGAAATTAATGCTCTGGTTCAATATTATAGAAATATTTCCGCATTATTTTGGAAATATTTTTCTATAAATGGAATCCTTATTTATCATATTGATGTTAGTGCTTAATTTAAAATGTAAGCCAAAATTTCGATTTATTATCTATAACGAAGATCTGGTTATTGCAAGGTGTTCAAGATCAAGAATTATTTGATAAAGGATATGCACTGATAGTAGACATTAGTATGTTTTGAATAGAGACCACTTTCACGCTTACAACACTACGTAAAAGGGTTTTGACCAAAAACAATTTGCGTAATTTATCTCTGTAAGAAAAATGAGGGGTATGATTCTATCACTCAATTAGAGATTTTAATTTTGCATTTATTGACCCTGGTGGCCCGTGGAATACCACATACCAGAACACAGATGTAATTGATAGATACACTCGCCTAATCTCATCTCTCTGCAACGCAAGCAAATTTGTAATTATAATGATCGATCGGTGGATCTTATCAAATTTCATCAAAATTTCAATCAAAATTACCTTTTAGTAAATGATAGTGAGGATTCATTGCTCGCTAAGGATGTGCTAAATCACAAGTCCTTATATATTGAAATATGTAATATTATCTTAAAATTGTTAGATGTAAAACAGAGAATAATAATGTATTCTATAATTCCAATAAATGTTTTTTTTTATATATAAGAGGAGGCAAACGGGCAAGAGGCTCACGGGACTGGTGAGGCAACCAACCATGGACATCCGCAACAATAGGTGTCAGGAGATGCGTTGCTGTCCTTTAAGGTGGTAGTATGCTCTTTTCTTGAAGGTCGTATCTACTCGTAATGTCCGGTGGTGGAATTCGGCCGCTGGAATCAACCCGAACAGCTCCTCTGAGCACTCCCCGTGATAAATGCGGTAGAAGATACAGAGAGAATGCACATCTTTACGCAATTCCAAAGAGTTTAGCCGATAATAATAAAAAACTGAAGTAGAGTTACTGTCTTACTGAGTACACCAAGCTTTTTAGAGGCCAGTTTAGCTTTCTCTTCCAAGTGACCACGGAACTGAACGTCGCTCGATATATCGACGCCAAGTATACCGATACAGGATGGCAGTTCTATTGTGCTTCTTTGGATGCTAGTGATTGGCCAAAAGTGTACGAACGATACACATTCTATAATTTCCGTAAAACGTATGTACTTCATATCGACGGTGGAAAAGCAAAATTTACAAAGCGACATGAAGGTAACTTTACAGAAGAGCAAAAATAAATTCGTGATTTCGGAAAATAATGATTAAATGCAGGGACGTTTATAAGTACCTCTTTTTGTATTTTTTAAGTCCGGTAATAATAATTCCTAAGTCTGAATCCAATGTTTTCATGATCTAAAATTTGTCAAACACCTTCAAATAAGCTGTTTACAACAGGATAAATTTAACCAAGTAACAATGTGTTTGTGGGTGTTGACTGAAATATTTTAATTTGGGTCTCGAAAAAAAGGAGTACATAAAGCTTAAATTAAGACATAATAAACAAAACATTCAAAAATCTACTCACTTTTATTTTGTAACATAAATATTGTAGGTATTTCGTATCGTATCGTATTTCAAATCATATCCCCCACAAACCTCATGGACAAGGAAACAGAGCAAAGAGTGGCAAGTTCTTGGAGAAGGTACTGGTCTTTAAAAATATAATTAAAAATAATGAAACCTAGCAGAAACTTAAGAGCAAAGTTTTCAATATGTGCATTACACCTTGCATGACATATGGATGCCAAACATGGTTCTTAACAAAGAAAAATATGCAAAAATTTAAAGTGTGTCAACAAAGCACTGAAAGAAGCATGTTAAAGATCAAAAGGAAAGACAAGGTAGGGCTAACACAAATCAAGAAGAAAACGAAATTAGAAAGCATAGACAACACTATAAAAAGATTAAAATGGCGATAGGTAGGACACACCTTGAGAAGCAATATAGATAAATGGACAAAAAATATTATTGACTGGTATCCAAGACAACCCAGGGAAAAGGAATCAAGGAAGACAACCCATTAGATGGGAAGATGATTTTAAAAAAGTGACTGTACCAACTGGAAACGATCTGCTCTGGACAGATCACAATGGAAATTTCTGGAGGAGGCCTATGTCGGAAGACAAGCGAACGATGTAGTAGACTAAGAATATCTCTTATATTAGATTATTACTTAGATTATAATGACTTAGCTTAGAATAGTACTTAGATTAGAATATTACTTAGTTTACAATATTATTTAGATTAGAATAATACTTAGATTGCAAATATTGTACGAATCTTACATTGTTTGCAATAAAGGCTTATTCATTCATAATGTATTTCGTAATCGTTTGAACAAAACAAAAATAATAAAAAATCCCTTTCATAAACTATTGTAAACAAATGGAAATAAGACAAACTCACAATCTGTTAATATTATTTAAAAATGACAAAACATCTACTATATAAAAATAAGTCGGGTTTTCCTTCCTGACGCTATAACTCCAGAACGCACGAACCGAACGGTTTTGCATTCGTTGGAAAGGTCTCGGGCTCCGTGAGGTTTACAGGATGAAAATTCAGAAAAGCGGGAAAATCTTTTTTCACATACAGCGCCATCTCTGATACATAGCATGTACTACAAACCAATATTTAAAGTAGATGGCGCCGGTGCGTGATACATTGCTCTCTGCTCAGTTAATTTCGTGTGACAAACCGGTATTGTGTTCACTGTGAAATTGTGAAAAAAAAGTAAAAAAAAATAAGTTATTCGTTTCCTAACATTTTAATTGGAAACAATCAAATCAATCACGTGTATTGTGCAAATTTTTATTGAATTTCAACACAGAAATTTGTCTTTAAGGTGGTAAGTTGAACTGTGTAAATTATGTGGATCGTAATTACATTAAATTCACCACTTTGTCCATAGTCCAAAATGCCTAGAGGACGACGTGCGAACATCGGCCGCCACACAAGACATGCAAGCCAGCAACAAGTGTATTCACAGAACTTAAGCGAAGAAAGACAAATTATAATACGAGAAAATGCCCGATTGAGACAACGCGTGAGCAGACGAAGATCATTGGCATCATACAATCGCTTGGCATTCAATATGATCCCACTGCGAACTACAGTGAAATCTACAATGAAGGATTGATTCTGATTGAGGATCAATGCTTGACTATAGCAAACAAGCTACTGATTGAAGTAGGAATGATTGCGCCAAATCGATCGATGCACGATGCATTCAACCAAGAATTAAATCGAGAGCTGCAATACAATGTTACCAACATTGCAGGAATTCGTTCGAAATAATGTGCCGTTGCTGAATGAACAGCAAAAAAAAGTATACGAAACATTAATGCAAGCGGTGGACAATAATACTGGTGGTCTATTCTTTCTGGACGCACCTGGAGGAACAGGGAAAACATTTGTCATTTCATTGATTTTGGCCACTATTCGATCAAGATGTGACATAGCTTTGGCATTAGCATCATCTGGAATTGCGGCGACTCTTCTAGATGGCGATCGTACTGCACATTCTTCGCTTAAGTTGCCACTCAATTTAAACACAATTGATACTCCAACAAGCAATATTTCCCGATCCAGTGCAATGGGAAAATTGTTGATGCAATGCAAGCTCATTGTTTGGGATGAGTCCACAATGGCACATAAGAAATCACTTGAAGCACTTAACTTCACACTGAAGGATCTTCGGCGAAATAACAACGTCTTTTTTTTTATGAAATAGGAGGACAAACTAGCCACCGCCGCCCACACTCTCTTGCAACACCAGAGGAATCACAGGAGCGTTGCCAGCCTTTAAGGAAGGTGTACGCGCTTTTTTTGAAGGTACCCATGTCGTATCGTCCAGGAAACACCACACAAGGAAGTTCATTCCACAGCTTTGTAGTACGTGGAAGAAAGCTCCTTGTAAACCGCACTGTGGAGGACTGCCACACATCCAGATGGTGAGGATGATATTCTAACGTGTGGCGTGTCGTGCGAAGGTGGAATTCGGCGGCAGGAATAAGGTTAAACAGCTCTTCGGATCACTCCCCGTGATAAATGCGGTAGAAGACATACAATGAAGCGACGTCTCTATGCAACGCCAAGAGATCCAGCCGTTCACAGAGTACTTGGTCCCCGACAATTCGAGCTGCTCTGCGTTGCTCGCGGTCAAATGGATCGAGCTGATACTGGGGTGCGCCAGACCAGAGATGACAGCAATACTCCATGTGTGGCCGGACCTGCGCTTTGTAGAGCGCTAGAATGTGGGCTGGCTTGAAGTATTGCCATGCTCTATTAATGACGCCCAGTTTCTTTGAAGCCAATATGGCTTTGCCCTCCAGATGGCCACGGAATTGGCAATCGCTCAAGATTTTGAGACCCAGTATTCCGATACTAGGCGAGGCTTTTAGGGAAGTGTTGCCGAAGAGCAGTGATACGACAAATGGGGATTTTTTAGTGGTAAACGCGCAAACTTGAACGTCTTCTGGGGGTTAAATTGGACAAGGTTCAATTTACCCCATTCCGCGACCTTCTCAAGAGAGGACTCGATAGAAGACACAAGTTTCTCCCGGCACTGGTCGACGATTTCCCGAGAGAGACCTGCATGGCCTGTGTATACGGCATCACCAGTGTTGTCGTCCGCATAGCAATGAATGGAGGTGTCCAACATATCATTGATATTCAGAAGAAACAGCGTAGGAGATATCACACAGCCTTGGGGCACTCCAGCATTCACGGGCTTCGGGTTCGAGCAATTTTCGTCGACAACGACCTGTATGCTGCGCCCAGTGAGGAAGCTGGAGGTCCACTAGCACAAGCTCTCGGGAAGCCCATATGATGGAAGTTTAGAGAAGAGCGCCTTGTGCCATACACGATCAAAGGCCTTCGCTATATCCAGGCTAACTGCCACGCCTTCCCCCTTGCTTTCAATAGCCGTAGCCCATCTATGTGTTAGGTATACCAGAAGATCACCTGCCAACCGACCATGGCGAAAGCCGTATTGTCGGTCGTTGATCAACTGGTGACCCTCTAGGTATACCAAGAGCTGACGGCTAATTATGCTCTCCATGATTTTGGAGAGCAGGGAGGTAATAGCAATAGGCCTGTAGTTTGCCGGATCCGAACTGTCTCCTTTTTTTGGATCGGATGGACAAGGACTGACTTCCATGAGTCAGGGACTAAGCCTTTGGAATAAGAGTGCCGGAATAAACGCGTTTGCTCCGGCGTCAACTCAGGGGCACACGTTCTAAGCACGATTGGAGAAATGCCATCTGGCCCGCTCGACTTCCTGACGTCCAACGAAAACAGAGCTCGCCTAACAGTTTTCTGTCTGAACTATACTTCAGGCATAGAGCTCTGACACCGCGGGATGGTCGGCGGTGTTTTTCCGTTGTCGTCAAGAGTCGAGTTGGAGGCGAAAAGAGCGCACAGGAGATCGGCTTTCCCTTTTGCCGTATGGGCCAGGCTGTCATTCCTCATGTGCAACGGCGGCATGGTCGGCTGGCTGAAGTTACCAAGAGCAGCTTTCGACAACGACCAGAACTTGCTTGTTCCGGTCGGGTAACTGGAAAGCTGCTCGCCGATTTTGACGACGTGTTTTGAACACATCCTATCCCAATCTGCTGACTTGTAGTGCCAAACGCGGCGGGTCGCTGGTGGTTTGCGACGTGGGCGTCGGATAGGCACTACACTCCTGACCAGGCAATGGTCGCAGGTTCCGAGAGGGGCGTCGACAAAGACATGGTAACCATCGGGATGTGTATTCAGCAGAAGATCTAATAAGGACGGCAAGTGTCTATCCACATCCTGGAGCCGCATTGGCGACTCAACCAATTGGGACAGACCAATGCAAAATTATGCACAGATCGCCCTGCGTAGTCTGTGGTACGTGATCCAAGCCATTCGGCATTGTGCCCGTTGAAATCAACCAAGACGATTTCAGCGGAGGGGATCTGTGCAAGCACGTCGTCAATTGCCGCTTGAACGCAGCCTATGAGATGATCGGTTTCTGCGTTACCACTATGGGACCTGTAGACACACGCATAGATGCGGACGCGGTCCGTGGCATCCGGTCCTCGACACTAACCTATACGAAACATAGCGGCACTAGGACTCTACTTCACGCCGGTATTCTGTGCGAGTGTGGTAATTAACCCGGACGAGTCTGGCCCGATTGTGCTGACGTCAAAAGACGGCAGCGTGACTCTCCCACTTCTAAAAAGCCCTTTGTCGCCTCTTACGACACCCATGGGCCTGGGACTCCCCTATTCTTTTTATGCCCCGGGGAAAGTACAGGGTATCTTTGGTGGCTTGATGATATTGTTGGCAGGCGATGTCAGGCAGACGTTGCCAGTAATTCCCCGTGGAACGCCTGCAATTGAAATTGAATGCTTGCCTGAAGGCATCACCTTTATGGAATAACGTAAAAACACTATCGCTAACCACTAATATGAGAGTTCAACTTCAAAATGATCAAAGTGCTGCACAATTTTCCAAACAATTGTTAGCTGTTGGAAATGGAAAAGTCCCAGTTGATGCGACATCTGGATTAATTACTCTTACCAACGACTTTTGCCGATTTTTAGACTCTCAATTAGCTCTTATTGAAAATGTTTTCCCAAACATTAGTGAGAATTTCCAGAATTATGCTTGGTTAAGTCAACGAGCAATTCTTGCCGCAAAGAATAATGATGTACACACAGTGAATTTCACCATTCAATCAAAAATTGCTGGCGATTTGGTGACATACAAATCCGTTGATTCTATAACAAATCCCGATGATGTAGTAAATTATCCAACGGAGTTTTTGGACTCTCTGGACTTACCAGGATTTCCACCACATAACTTGCAACTCAAAGTTGGTACAGTTATTATGATATTGCGTAATTTGAATCCACCGCGACTTTGCAACGTTACTCGACTTTCGGTAAAAAGACTTATGGCGAATTTGATTGATGCAACCATTATTAACGGAAAGTACACAGGTGAAAATGAATGTATACCTCGAATACCAATGATTCCAGCTGATTTTCCGTTTGACTTCAAACGATTGCAATTTCCAGTTCGCCTTGCGTTCGCAATGACAATTAACAAGTCGCAAGGCCAATCGCTTAGTGTTTGCGGGATAAATTTAGAAAATCATTGTTTTTCACATGGGCAGTTATACGTTGCGTGTTCACGAGTTGGGAAACCATCCGCTTTGTTTGTGTTAACGTCAGACCAAAAAACAAAAAATGTGGTTTACCAAAGAGCACTTCAATGAATCGGATAATTTGCGGACACGTATAACGCTTCGATTCAGTATTTACTTTGGATTCACTTTCATTTACTTAGAGAAGTTCAACTAAATAACACTTCATTTTTTTATCGAAATAAATTCATTACTGTTGTGAAATGAAATAAAAATTTTCCTTTTCAAATGTAAAACAAAAAAAAATTTTCTTCTTTTAATCACCAAACGAAATGTTACATAAAACGAAGCCATCTGGTGGCGAAACGGAGTTCGCCGGGTTTGCTAGTTAACTACTAAAATCCAAAATCAGAACTGAGTTTCGTTTTTATAACCAGCCTAATATAGGCTTTTTCTACCTATCTAGATTTTAACGAAGATTTATAAATCAATAAGACTATAAGGCTTAAAATGAAACCTATGTACGTGTTACATGAAATAAATTAAAAAAAACGTACTTAAAACACGTTTTTAAGTAAAGTAAACAGAGCAATCATTAGAATTCTGAACTTCATAGACCCTTTGTATTTTAAAACCTTCTATTACAAAGAAGTTAAATTATAAAGATATCACTTAATTATAATGAAACTTAACAATATTACTAATAAAATATTCTAACTCGATTAATTACAATTATTTTTGTAACAAAAATATATGAAAAATAGAAAGAATTAAAAAGTCATTCTTCTCTCTTTAACATTTATTAAGCTATTTAATAATAAATAGGAAAATAAGCTTTTTCGTCAGAAATATCTTCAATATCAGATTAAGGGAAACAGTCTAATTTTTAATTCTAATTTTACTTATTTTCCCTACAAGATTACTTTTAAAATATTTATCAGCTATAGCGTTCCTTATAAAAGTCTTCATAGCTGAGTATTTCAACTTCATATGGAAACGGCTCTTTCCTAGCAGTGGCAAACACAGTGTACCATATTATACTTTAAGCTATTTTCGATGACTGCATGAATACTGGCCAGTAGACAGTACTGTCGAGATTATTGCATATCTGCAAGTCGAGTGTATCAACGCCAAAACCGATTTATTTTGATTTTGACCTGGGCAGCAGTCGTAGTAAAGGAGTAAGTGTTTTATTGTGCCTCTTTTATTAATTTCATTTTATATATCTGTGCAGGATACTGGCAATTTCATTGGAACCACTTTTTCCGTTGCTTTCGTCCCAATAAAACAAAAATACTTTTCGGGTACCGTTTTCGTAGAAAAAAAGATTATATACCACTAGCTTACGAGCATAATATAACAGCATGGATTCGCTATGACTCCTCATGGCAAAGAGATTTAGTAATTAGCCCTACCAATTCCTTTACCTCTTGCATTAATGCAAGATCAATGATCTTTGTTAATCGCTGATTTCTTCGCTTCATAGCTGTAAATATCAAACTAAATACAAAAGACTTTTAAAATCAAATAGAAAATAGTTTTAATAACCTAGCTCATGTAAGTAGGTGTAAAATTTACTATTACATAATTTAATATCTATTAACTTAGTTACATCGAAAGGTGAAAATAATATTTTAATGAAATTTACTTATAGAATGCAGTCTGACCGGCGTGAGTGCAGATACACGTGACAAGCAAGCGACGACGGTTCGTCGCGCACT
This sequence comes from Leptidea sinapis, assembly GCF_905404315.1. NCBI lineage: Eukaryota > Metazoa > Arthropoda > Insecta > Lepidoptera > Pieridae > Leptidea > Leptidea sinapis. The sequence continues at coordinate 527,600 of NC_066288.1, read as the reverse complement.
TAATGTGTTTTTGTTCCTAACAGCCAAGTTTAGCTCATACCGCGACGATACTAAACGACAACGCATCACTTGCAAATCTGACAACCGCCGTATTCATATAAAAATCTAATCACGTGACATATATCTAAGTGACAAAAATGTTCATAAAGTAGGCAGGTCATGTTTTACCAAGCGACATACCTAATTGAATTTATTCAAGAAAAAATTACTAAACGACATATTTGAAATAGTGAGAAAGAGCAGTTATTGACTAACCGCCAAATTACAATAACTTACGGTATGGTAAAAATATATAAGTCACAAAAATAAAAATAAAACAAGAGGGCAAAAATGTCTTAGTGTATTTTTTTAATTTTTTGGGTCCGAGTAAAAAAAAAACTAAAAGCCAAAGTACTAAAAATAAAAATCAGGTAAAATTTACTATGTACAATATCTTATATTGGAAAATTGTGTATGTGGCATTTTATATGAAAAGGTTAGAAAGTTGTCGTTTATTCGCCAGAAACTATAAAAAAACACCTAAGATTCGAATACCTAAGCGACATCAAAAGTCATCATAGAAGCATAAGAGTGAGACTGAACGATACAGTTTTTTTTTCTGAATCGTTTGATGTATATAACTCAATTTCGCAAAATTTTAAAATTTTAAATCTATTTTAATATTATTTTACCTTTAACTATACTCTATATAATACCTATACTATATATAATATATAACTATACAACATACCAGTGGACGTCTTACGGCTGAAATTATTAAACTAAACTATAGGATACATGTACACTACAGGCTTCGTATCCTGAACCACGTGTTGTACAACACTAACAAAAAGGTAGTTATGTCTTAATCAAGAAATACTTATACTATAGTAAAAATAATGTCCTGATATCTAATCATCTTTAAACTAATTAGAATCATAATTATATTAAATGAAAACTCCTAAATGATTTGGGTATTAAGTGTTTATTAGTATTTATTCATTGATTTTTATTTTTATTATTGATGGTTCAATTTTATGTTGCTTGCTCGCGAATAAATCATTCACATGATGTTATCATAGTGCGTGCAAATATTATAACGTACGCAGGCTGTCATTAAGTTGAAGCTTAACAACGTAAACTTTAACGGAAGCAAAGCAAGCTTAATAGCCCTTCATACGATGCAGCTTGCAAATTAGCCGCGCTTGCTGCCTGAAACATACGACAACCGACAATGTTTTAAGAAATTTATTTTGAACGTTACGAATAATAAATTGTTTGTACATTCTTTCAATTATATTATATTTGAAATGTATCACTGAAAGTGATGCTTTTATTCTATCGCCTCCTCAGGGAAGTAAGGACACAAACAAAAGGGGTGAATTACTAAATTAATATATTTTTCCAGGTATCAAACTATTATAGACATTACCTGGCAACACACTCGGCGGCTGGGCTTATCAGAGGATGTACATCGAAACCCCAGTAAGACATATATCACATGGTGCAGAAATCTAGTAACCAAAACACTAAGCGAAACACAACTAACAGACGTAACACTTAGTATAGACAACATAGAATCTAAAATACACTTCTTACCACATCTCTTTTAAAAAACTAAGAAGTAGCATGTCTTTTAGTAACATCTAAAATCCGGAAAGAAAGTCTCTGTTGTGGGCCAGAACTTGAAAGTCTACGCAAAGGACTCAGGACACTTTAACCGAACATGAAATATCCGAATCAAGGAAGACTGGAATGAATACAAAGGAGCACAAAAATACTATAAAAAGCGCTGCACTGTAGTTGTATAAGCTCAAGAAACCTAGCTACAAGAGTAAAGAAAATCCAGTCTAAAGGTGATCTGAATCTAGATCCTAGATCCCTAAAAAAGGAAAACGGCAGCTATAGAAACACAGACCAAGAACTCTGCGCAGTATTGCTAGAAACACACTTCCCCGGATGTCAAATTATGTTAGGCTCCGAGTGGACAAATGAACATCACAGCGCACCAACAACCCAAGAATGGGATATAGCAAACAAAATGGTAACTGCGGATAGAATGGAATGGGCCTTGAAGATTTTCAGACCTTTCAAATCGGCAGGGCTGGATGGAATTTTTCCAGCACTACACAATGGAAACCTAATCAAATAATTGACATCACATTATATATTATTATACCAATATAAATTATTTCGTGCACTCCCATTGAGATACTTAATAACGAAATCATTGCAACGTAAGTATTACTATATTAAAATAAAAACTTTATACGCTACTAGATTAATCATATTACTGATAGGTTTATATAAAACTTCCTATTTTATAATACCCAAATTGGCCTCTAGAAAACTAGCTTTACGTTCGATCCCTTTCAAAATAATTTAGCATCCGATATAAATAGACATACCACGGTGTCTTGTACACAAGTGGCTAATATTGATGGCTTTCATAGCACTTACATAGCGAGCATTGATAATACCTCAACATATTATCTTAATATACTAACTATGAATATCAGAAGTATTAACAAGAATTTAGACGATTTTCTTATTTTTATAACCCGTCTTAGACTTAAACCAGACATTATTATTTTGACTGAATGCTGGATAAAACATGTAATTAATCCCCCTGTTTGCGCCGTTATTGTTCGCATTCAATAGCATATAGCGCCACCTGGGGGGCTGATGTACAATCCGAGCAATTGGCATCATCCTGGTCTTCGCATCGGGCGCTGAACGACTCTCTGGCCGCTTACAACGCGACACTTACCGATTGACCTTGTTCGAGTGGACACCGCTGACCACGCACGCGCCACGTTACGCATTCGAGCATCATTGTCGCACGTGGTTTTTTATGCTACTTCTTTCGCATCATCGTAGTGCCAAGTGAAGTGCTTGTCTGAGGATAGGGCTGACCAGTATCAGGTGAGTACTTCAGCCACTTGGCGTTTTATGTTTATTGATTGTGAACAGGCCAAACTAGATTACCCGCAACCTCACTTAACCTGGACATCTAGCATTACACCGCACCCCACTTTGACTCCCTCGCATCATCATTAATTTTGATCCATTCGACCCGGAGAGAACCAGCAGCTTTTGCTATTTAATTTGCTTTTATTTTTGCTTACCTAACTTAGAATCGATTCGCAATTCATACCTATTTCCAACCTTCGCATTGTGTTAATATATTTAGCTACTTACATTAGTTTATTATATAAATATTTGTTCAATAATAAACACGTTACTCATTAATTTCGTCATAATCTAACAGTGTCATAACGAAACATACATTTCATAAAAAAGCATTACAAGTTTACAACACATTTTCAATATGGTGCTTGAAACAAAAATCAAACTTGTAGTTGGTAAGAAACAGGCAATATTTTCGCATATAAATGAACTGTATAGTACTGCAAAAAAGATTTCTATTGATACAAATACTCGAAGTTCACAAGAATTTGTGGCCACGTCGGCGAATATTGAGAAATTATATAGCGAATTTAACGATCTATGTGACCAACATAACGCTTTATTATTGGAACAAAACCCAAAATTTGAATTGAATTTTAACAATTGGACCGCATTTCAAACATTATTTTCTGTTGTACAGCAAACTCGGAATGAGTTATTATAATCTCGTCGTCATCAAGTTGAACCGGATAAATCTAATTCGGTTAATAATGATTGTCGCCTACCACCACTTGACTTGGTTAGTTTTTCAGGACAACCCGAAAGCTGGCCTCTCTTTTATCACAGTTTTAGCACAAACGTTCATAATAATAAGCAACTCAATGATTCGCAACGAGTGCAATATTTGGTAGGCAAGCTAAGTGGAACCGTGCTTAACATTTTTGCAGGTATCATGCCTAATGAACATAACTATTCGACAATATGGCAGTCGTTAGTTGATAAATACCAAGACAAGTGAGCACTTGGTACTATATATTTAAATAATATACTCGACATTAGGTATGCATCTGAGACCCCCTCCCACCTCAATAGTTTTGTTAAAAAGTTTCATGCGTCTATGTCCGCTTTAAAACAATTAGAAATTTCAGATTTAACAGATTTTATTTTTCTTCATCTCGCGCTTAAGAAATTAGATACAAATTTAGTACAACGCTTTGAATCATCCATTAAAAAAGATATTCCATCGAGTGCCGACTTAGTTGATTTCATAAGACACCACGTTAAGGTTCTAGAACGAACAACCAACACCAGTCGACCAAATTATATATCGAACGTTCAAAGATCTCGCGGAACCGTTTCTAAACCATCGCATAATTCTCATACCTTTGCAATAATACACAATAACAACAACACTTGCAATTTATGTAAAACCGCAAAACATTCTCATATATATCAATGCCCGGATTTTATAAAACTATCAGTTAATGAACGCTTCAATTATATTAAAAATAATAAGTTATGTATTAATTGTTTAAGTTCAAAACATATGGCGATTAATTGTAATTCAAAAAATACTTGCAAGCAGTGTAATAAGAAGCACCACTCATTAATCCATTTTGTTAACAACAAACCGGTTCCGCAACCGCTGATACATACGGAACATCACACAGCTGTAGGCTCGTCCAGTACAGCTGAGCGGCCGCTCGAGGATGGTACGCAGTCGCTCTGCATGCATTCGGCTAATAGTAACGTCGCATTACGTCATTTGCATAGCTTTGACACTTTATCTATTTTACCAACCGCGCAAGTATATGTTGTGACTGGTGGTCGAAAAAGTACTATAAGGTGCTTAATTGATAGCGCCTCGCAAAATAATATTATCACGCGCGCTTCTTGCATTAGATTAAATTTAGATGTTAAACCTCTCATAAATTCATCGATTAAGACATTAGGGTCTATTTCCACTCCTATTAAAGGTTACGTTTCGCTTACAATACAGTCACGTGTTTCAGACGCTCAATACAATTTAATTCTTTTAGTTGTAGATAATATAACTGAACCGTTACCGGCGCACACGATTGACAAGTCGACTGTACATTATTTATCGCTCGCTGATGAATCTTGGAACGCGCCCGGAAATATAGATGCCATTCTCGGTGCTCAGATGTTCGCTTTTATATTATTAGGCGGTAAAGTTATACCACCACCGCTCGGTCGCTCTGCTCACTCGTCCAGTGTCATTTGCTCAGCACCCCACGCGCTTGGAACAACGCTTGGCTATATTGTTATGGGGGAAATACCTTCCACTCATTCTAACGATATAGTCTGGTCCTTCGGCCCTTTAGTAAATAATTTAAATAACATTTTAGTAAAATTTTGGCAGCTGGAGCAAGTGCCTTCTGTTAATAATATAAGTCCTGAAAATAAGGAATGTGAGCAGATTTTTAAATCAACGGTCGCAAGAAGTTCTTGTGGTCGCTATATCGTTTCGCTTCCTTTTAAGAGCGATCCCAAGTTATTAGGTAATTCTTTTATTTACGCTCAACGTCGTTTGACCGCGTTGGAACGAAGATTCCATGCGTTTCCCGCTTTACGTAAAGCCTACAATGAAGTTATTGTAGATTATATTGAAAATGGATACTTATCAGAAATTCCCTATTCTTTAAACGCTATATCTGACGGCTACTTTATTCCGCATCACGCTATTTTTCGGCCAGATAAATCGACAACAAAAACTCGCATAGTTTTAGACGCAAGTGCTAAAACCGATTCTGGCGTATCGCTTAATGACTTATTGCATATTGGGCCTAACTTGCAGGCAGATTTATTTACACTTCTTTTAAGGTTTCGTTATTTTAAAATCGCTTTAAACGCAGATATAAAACAAATGTATTTAAGAATATTTTTGTCAGAAAATGATCGTAAATATCAAAAAAATTTATACCGCTTCGCTGATAACGAACCAAATTGCATTTTTCAATTTAATTCAGTGGCTTTTGGCCTTCGCTCTAGTCCGTACTTAGCTATGCGGACTGTACGACAGCTCGCAGAGGATGAACGTGAACGCTTTTCTCTCACTGCTGAAGTTGCTACACAGGAACTATTCATGGACGATCTGACCATCTCAGTACACTCTGTTGACGACGGTATACGCTTCGATTGAGCCACACCGCGCGTCGATTGAGTTCAGCGATGACAATAGTAATTTAAAGGTGTTAGGCTTGAAGTGGATACCTACTACCAATAACTTCACATTTACTATATCCTCAACATCTGTAGGCAGTACTAAACGGGCGATACTTTCAACTATTGCTCGCTTGTTTGACGTTCAAGGATTTGTTGCACCTGTCATATTATACGCAAAACTTTTGATGTAAACAAAAGTAGAATGGGATCAGGAACCACCGGAAACTATAACCGAACGTTTTATTAAATTTAAAAATGAATTATCATTATTGGCTAACTTGCAAATACCACGCCACTTAGGTGTCGCAGCTAGCTGTACTATGCGCATGCTCGCCTTTGGGGACGCTAGTATCAAAGCATACGGCTGCGTATTATTTTTGCATGTAACACATCCAAATCATGAAGTTTCCATACATTTTGTTTGCGCCAAATCAAAGGTGGCTCCTCTTCAAACAATTACTTTAGCAAGGCTTGAATTATGTGCCGCATTGCTTGCATCTGAGCTTGTGAAACAAGTGCATTCTGCATTTCATGACCGCTATTCTATAGACGAAATCTATGTTTTCTCTGACTCCACAATCGCATTGTCTTGGATTCATTCATCTCCACATCGGTGGCAAGTATTTGTTGCCAACCGAGTCAGTAAAATACAAGATATTCTTTCGCCTGAACGCTTTTTTCACATAGAAGGGTCACAAAATCCAAGTGATTGCCTATCAAGAGGTTTATTACCCTCTCAATTAATAAATCACCCGCTTTGGTGGTATGGTCCTCCATGGATGCGCCGTCCGACAACGGACTGGCCTATAGTGCCATTTGAACCATCACGTACTGATGGTATAGTTCCCGAGTTTAAAAGTACAGTTACTCTGACTGCTACAGTTAATATTAACAATTCGCCGGTTCTGGAATTATCGCATAGAATTTCTTCTTGGAAAAAATTGTTACGCATCATTGTTTATATACTTCGTTTTATGAAAAAACTACCACGCAGCACTACAATTCACATCGCTGACATTGAGGCTGCTGAACTGGTAATTATTCGAGAATTACAATGAAAATATTTTTCTGACGAAATAAAAAACATAACAAAGGGTAACGTATCATCCCCTTCTTTAAGAAAACTAAATCTGTTTGTAGATGATAACGGATTGCTTCGTGTTGGTGGTAGATTAATAAACGCAAATATACCATTTGAAAATCGCCATCCAATTCTTTTACCTCGTCGTGATCATTTGATTGATATTATAATTGATGATTATCATCGATCAAATTGTCATACAGGTTCTCATCTTCTTCTGTAATTACTTAGACAGAGATATTGGATTATTTCGGCTAGAAATATTATCAGACAACGCATAATAAATTGTAATTTCTGTTTTAATGTCGCACCGTCGCATCTTCCGCCTATAATGGCAAACCTCCCTCCTGCTCGTGTTCAACAAGCTAAGCTTTTTACACACACTGGCATCGACTATGCTGGGCCTGTCAATATTACTCTTACCCGAAAACGTGGCGTAAAAAGTCAAAAGGCATACATATGTCTATTCGTGTGTTTAACAACGAAGGCAGTGCATATTGAAATTGCATCTGACTTAAGCACCGAAACTTTTTTAGACGCCCTTAAACGGTTTTTAGCTAGAAGGGGTCCAGTATCTTGTATTTATTCCGATAATGGAACCAATTTTATTGGTGCGAAGCGGAAATTAGATGAATTATACATTTTTTTATGTTCAAAAAATATGTCTACCACATTGCAAACAGAATTAAATAGCCATAGAATAACGTGGCGGAATATTCCTGCCCGCGCACCTCACTTTGTAGGACTGTAGAGCAACATAAAAAGCATAAAAACTCATTTATATCGCTGCATAGGTCAACAGTTGTTATGTTATGAAGAATTGTTGACTTTACTAGTGCAAATTGAATGTCTCTTAAATTCGCGCCCACTGTGCTTAATATTGGATGAACCACATACTATTCTAACTCCCGCACATTTTTTAAACACGACACCTTTACAGTCTCTGCCCACATATGAAATGGACAAATCTATGAGCCTCTCGAACAGAAAGAGACTCTTAGATAGTTTAGTTCATAGTTATAGGATACGGTGGCATGTAGATTATCTACACACATTGCAACATAGACAAAAATGGAACACTCCAGATAGACCAATTCAGCCAGGTACTCTTGTTCTCATTCACCAAGATAATACACCACCATTGCGCTGGCCTACGGGTATTATTGAACAAGTATTCCCCGGAAAAGACGGAGTTGTTCGCGTTGCATTAGTACGCACTGCTACTGGAACTTTTAAGCGTCCAGTAGTTAAGTTGTGTCCGCTTCCATTACAATATTTTTTTTTCAGTAACTATTACATTTATTAATAACATAGATTCTTAAGCATTTTTTTTGTATTCGCATTTAATTTAACGCATCACCGCATCTCACATATTACGCACCGCATTTTTAAATATTGGTATGTTCATGCCAAATTTTCTGATCATAACCCTCTCCTACTTTCTTACACCTTTTCCTTACCCGCGTTTTTCCTTTGAAAATCCCATGGATTTCCAAGCCGGGGAGTATGTTTGCGCCGTTATTGTTCGCATTCAATAGCATATAGCGCCACCTGGGGGGCTGATGTACAATCCGAGCAATTGGCATCACCCTGGTCTTCGCATCGGGCGCTGAATGACTCTCTGGCCGCTTACAACGCGACACTTACCGATTGACCTTGTTCGAGTGGACACCGCTGACCACGCACGCGCCGCGTTACGCATTCGAGCATCATTGTCGCACGTGGTTTTTTATGCTACTTCTTTCGCATCATCGTAGTGCCAAGTGAAGTGCTTGTCTGAGGAAAGGGCTGACCAGTATCAGGTGAGTACTTCAGCCACTTGGGGTTTTATGTTTATTGATTGTGAACTAGATTACCCGCAACCTCACTTAACCTGGACATCTAGCATTACACCGCACCCCATTTTGACTCCCTCGCATCATCACCCCCACTTATCGCGGACTACTCAAGTGCTCATACACAAAATAACTATAATCAAAATGATGGAGTTATTGTTTACATAGCCACCTACTTGAACGTTGCATATTTTGAGACTTCAATTTCGGAGGCTAACTGTCTTGTTATTTCATACAACGATATTCATATTATAGCAATATATAGACCCGCGGCCTTCAAAAATCCACGGACGTTCTTAGATTCTTTTAGTATATTCTTAGAAAGTGCTAAATATAAACGAACTATTTTAACGGGTGACCTAAATCTAGACCTTCTTCCGGATAGTCTTTGCACTTATAGCCAGGAATACCAAAATATTCTTGCTCTCAACGCCCTCGTACCAGCAATCGATTGCCCTACGAGAGAAATGCGTTGTCTGGATCATTTTGCTATAAAGAACATAACACATTCCCATACATTTGTCTTTGAACCCCATATTACAGATCATGCTCCTATTCTATTAAACCTTAAATTAAACAACAAAATAATTAATACCTCGCTAAAATACAAAACTAAATACACATATGACTACGATGCCATGCAGGAAGGCTTAAGAAAACTAGACCTGGAAAGCTTTTATAAATCAAACGATACTAATTATACTGCAAACTATCTCGTAAAAAATGTTCAAGAATTAATTTCGAATAATACGCTAATCTCAATTGTCTCTAAGAAATTTAAACCTATCAAACCATGGATTACGTATAGTATTCTCAAGTGTATGAGGAAAAGAGATCGCCTGTACAAAGTATCTAAAAAATCGCCATCCGATCTAAATAGAATAACTTATACTAGGTATAGAAATATCTGTAACTCACTGTTGAAATCACTTAAGCGGCAATACTTACGAGGAAAATTAGAACAAAACAGGGGTAATTCTAAAGGTACTTGGGATACTATTAAAGAAATTTGTAATTTACCTACTACTAATGATGTCCCTACTGAATTATTGAATACTAAGTCTAAGTCCCTAAGAGAATCATTAGCAGAAGTAAATAAATACTTTACTAATATTGGTAACAACCTTGCCTCATCAATTAATGTAATTCTAAAGGTACTTGGGATACTATTAAAGAAATTTGTAATTTACCTACTACTAATGATCTCCCTACTGAATTATTGAATACTAAGTCTAAGTCCCTAAGAGAATCATTAGCAGAAGTAAATAAATACTTTACTAATATTGGTAACAACCTTGCCTCATCAATATTTAGTAAACTAGGCGAACACAAAATTGATTGCTCTGATATGGCCTCAAATAATCCTCTCGGATCTCTTATGCTATACCCTACTGATATTGTCGAAGTGAAATGTATTATCCTCAAACTTAAATCAGCAAGTGCTCTAGGTTATGATAAAATTAACTCTTATTTTGTTAAAAGATTTATGAATTTACTCTTAGAACCGCTTGTTCATTTAATCAACTCAAGCCTTTCTAGTGGCATTTTCCCAGAGGTTTTTAAACAGGCAGTTGTAATTCCGGTTCATAAGAGTGGTGACAAAAAAGTTGCTTCAAACTATAGACCCATATCATTGCTGAGTGTTTTTAGTAAGATCTTGGAAATAATAGTTAATATCAGATTAACCAAGTTTCTTGAAAAATACAAGCTACTTGCGCAAAACCAATTTGGTTTTCGGTCAAATCGATCTACTCTGGATGCAGTACATGAGGTTACTAAATATATCCTAGTTTTCCTAGATCTGCAAAAAGCATTCGATACAGTCTCAATTCCTATCTTACTCAACAGACTTTCCAATTTGGGAATTAGAGGAATAGCTTTGGACTGGTTCAAAAATTATCTTAATGGAAGACAGCAGTGTATTAAGATAGGCGATCTTACTAGTGATCTTATCACCATTGACTACGGAGTTCCCCAGGGAAGTGTTTTGGGCCCTACACTATTCCTAGCTTACATCAACCCTCTTTGTAAGATTTCTCCCACATCAGGACGTATCGTTTGCTTTGCCGATGATACTGTGGTTTTATTTCATGGAAATCAGTGGGATGACGTGAAATCGTTAGCTGAAGAAGGATTGAGTCAAATCACGTCTTGGCTGGAAAATAGTTTACTAACTGTCAATACTGCTAAGACTAAATATATGTGCTTCAATATCTCCAACAGAAATAATCCTGACGGACAATTTACTCTCCCAATACACACGTATCTTTGTAACCGGAAAAACAATCGATCTTATTGTAAATGTAACATCCTAGCCAAAGAGGAAACCATAAAATACCTTGGTGTTACGCTAGACGAACACCTTAATTGGACGGCCCACATTTATAATACAAAAAATAAAATAAAACGTCTCATTCCTTTATTTAGAAACCTAAGAGACGTGGCACCAGTCGAGACAACTATGAAGGTGTATCAATCTCTCTGTGTTCCAATCATGACCTATTGCATTTGTGCGTGGGGTGGAGCTGGCAAAACGTTTATGCTTCAGTTAGAACGAGCGCACAGAACTCTACTAAAAACAATTTTCAATAAGCCGTTTAGGTACCCAACCAACCAATTACATGAAGAGAGTAAACTTCTTAGTGTCCGTCAGCAATATATTTATGGAATAATTTCAAGATTTCATGTAAAAAGTAATATAAATTCTAATGATAATAACAGAATAAACACATTTCGTACCCCAATCACTAAAACAGGCTTTGCTCAGTCACAGTATGAATTTAATTCGGCATACGCTTACAACTACTTCAGTAAATATAATAAAAATATAAGTAAAGTAAATAAATTCTCGTTAACAAAATCTTTAAAATCATGGCTAATAGTATTAAAATACGAAGATACAGAAAATGTTCTTAAAATTAAAACTTAATATTAAATTACTAACATTTATTTAATCTTGTGCACAGTTTGACATACTAACAAATACTTAAAAAAAAAAAAACACACACACACACACGCACTCATACACATACACGCACACATACATACCTCTTTTTTGTAAGTTTGCTAATTATGTTTAATAATGGATAGCCTTTCGGAAGGACCTAGCCTCTGCAACTCAGGGTATCCTATCGCAGAGGGTAGGGCACAAAAACATTTTGTACCACATATTATTAGTTGAATAAAGGATTATTATTATTATTATAATCTATTTCAGGCATCAGTGTAACATCATTAAAGACTATTTATTCTATACACTGCAGATTAAATCAAAAACAAAATATTTTAAATATTATTTTGAGAAGTAGTAGTGCCATATTGGGTCCTAAGGGACACAACCGAATTGGACGTAGAAGTATAATAGTATACCTCTTTTTAAGATAGTCATGCTTCTGTACAATTATTGATTTTAAGTGCTATGATATAAATATTGGACTGATTAATGACTCAAATACATTTGAAAATACTGATACCATACAAATGTGTTTGTCTATATTTAGACATGACGGTGCGATTCCCTCAGTGCTTTCAAGTATTGAATTTAATGACTGGATGTCAACTAAAAGGGAGTTCTCACTTTCCATCATTGCCTGTTTGCCTCCATTGAAATAATATGAATATATGAAAACCATAGCTGTTAGTTTCAAAACATTTTGCTCCATAGCTGTGTTAATAATTATAATTATTTTGAAATGTTGAATTTCTTTCAATATAACATTTCGGTCTTAAATTAAAACCAAACAAAACTTATTTAGGTTCACGTGAGTAATCGGACGATAATTGAAGCTTTAAATATTTGTCGAACCTCGTGGCGAATGCTTGTTCAACTTTCGTTCGAAAATTAGGCTGAACTTGAGTGTCGACCTCTGGAGTGGTTTGTAAATAAGCGATTCCTAAGTCAATTGAAACGGTGATTACTATAATTTATAAATAACCGTGTCTTTTTATCTGGGGTCACGGCACTGTCCCCGTCAAGTCGAGCAAAAACAAGCAGCACGGCCGTACCATCCTTTTCTCGAAGCAGTTCAGACCATTTTCGATCCTCTATAACTTTGTTGTGGGTAAAACTACTGAATTTTCAGTAGTCAAGCAAGCATTGTATAAACACAGTATATTTCAAATTTCATTCAATGTGGATCAGTAGTTTAAAGAATTATAACTAGTCAAAGTTTCTTTATCTCTTTCTCTCACTGACGACTGACTGACCGATCATCAAAAGTTTAAGGCACTTCTAGCAGACATAGAAGCTTCAAATTTAGAATATAATTAGAGTTTTGTGTACAACCCAAGGGAAAACTATTATATTTTGCATTTTCGATCCAGTTTTCTAGATATACCGACTGCATATGTAACTTTGTAGTCCCATATAAAATATATCAGATTACAAAGTTATTTATGAAGTTGGTGTTTGTGTGGCAAACTTACGTGGCATTTTCGAGAGTTACGAGTCTAGGCGGTATATGTACAATGGCAATAAAAAAACACATAGGCAAGAAATCTAGTAGACGCACGTTAGCGTAAGATACTGACAGCTGCCTTGTGCCGTCTCATGCGACCACGCAAGGGTTATTAAAATTTTGTTTCCTAAATATTTAATTTGTTTGTTTGAAAATTTCAATCATTTACTTTAAATTTTAGAAATATTTTTATACGATTAATGTCAGATAGCTCTACCCCTACAGCGTGACGCTGTATATTATAATATAAATAAAATGCTAGAGTTGCATGCATTTGTGCGCTCAGGTACTACATGCTCAATCATATGTGAACACGGACGAAGTTGCGGGAATAAGCTAGTAAAATAACCATACAAAAATTAAGAATTGAGTCCATTACTCAATTTAAGTATGGGTATATAAATCAAAAAAACTTTATTAAGATGTCTGGTGCCATCTCAGAACCTTATGGGCTGGTCTGCGGTGTAATACAGGGATGGCTAACCCCACCTTAGTCTGAATAGTGACCGCCTGATCTATGAGCTCCACCATGGTTGGCTGTTCCGTTGATGGTGAGATCATCAACAATATTAGCTGTGCTCATGTTATGGTGGTGCTCAGTCCATCTATCTGTGGCCTGCTTGGGATCTGTGAGAGGTATGCGGAGGCTCATTGGTTGAGGTATAACGCTACTAAGAGCAGTAGTTCTTAAAGTGTTCAGTATTACACCTTCTAATTTTCACGAACACACAATTTAAATACCTTGCGCAAGTAGTCACACTCAAGTTGTCTGTTAACGGTAATAATAGTAATTGATGATTTGGATATTGATATTGAGCGTAGAGCTCTGGCAGCTAGATGCAATATGCTGGCTCGCCGGTTTGCCTGTTACACTAACGAGGTAAATTGAATCTTTTTAGAGCTTGTTGTCAATCTTTCTACACAATATGCAGCCTGTGGATCAGACATACGCAGCAGACTTACAATAATCTGCTTATTCAATATAATAATGCTTGGAGTATGTTGCTGGGGCGGCCTAATTTTTTTAGTGCCTCGGCAATGTTCGCAAATGCAAGAGTGATTCATTTGTATGCCATCTTGTGGAAGTGATCGGCCTCGTTGTTGCGTATATATATTATAGCATTTTAAAAACGCGAGCAGACAAACATGTTGGACCCTTTTTGCGACACTGGGTGGGTGGACATGGAGGTAGTGGTATTTATGCCCTACCATAAGAGCCTTTAGAATTTATAATTGTAATATAAGTGTAAACTAACATAAACTTAAGTTATTTTACCAACCTATTTTGTATGGATCTCTGTGTCTGAAATAAATAAATAAATTTATTTATTTCTTTTAAAGTTGCTCCAACAACACAATATACATAATACACTCTTAAACTTAAAATACAACACAAAAATAGTTCCAGTGTACTATCCAGTATATAAATATAATATGATAATAATTAAAGAATCATTATACTATTGTAACAATACCTTACGTTTAAATGATCAGCCCCGGATGTCTCCAAAATATTATTTAATGGATGACAGACTCGATATAGAGGCGGGTTGCTGCCACTACGTTAATTCTTACGGTGGGTAGATAGAAAAGCTTGTTTGTTGTCCCTAATCTCAGTATATAAAATGTTATTTTGCTCAGGATATTGGGTGTATCTAGCATGTTGCTTGAAACTTTATATATTAAAACGAGTGGTCAAGCATACGACGTCTATCAGAGAGCTTATTCATTTTAAAAACTTTAAGCTGTTTTGATAGTTGCTTCTGGTGCTTATATTTCAATTCATAAAACATATATGCGTGGTAAAAGAGCGATTAATTCGTTCAATGCGATCCCTATCGACAGAATACTGAGGGAGAGAGATAACGCTACCGAATTGAAGTATACTGCGGATCAAGGAATTAAATAATACAATTTTAGGTTTTTTTTCCTAAAAACATATAGTTGTACATCATATGAACTCTAACATTCTGGAAGCCTTACTGATTATATTGTTATAAAGTGTTATAATTGTGAGATTCATATCTCGCCTTATCCCCAAGTGTCCCAACGTGACCTTCACCAATTGTTCATTATTAATGACAATACGTTGTGGATAGAGGAATCTTTCTTTTGGTAAATGTAATATTATGAAGCGTTGATACACATTTTATTTAAATTACACCACATCGAAACACGCTTATTATAACTTTACAATAATAATTATAAAGGTTTTGTTACTTTGAAATCATTAAAACAAGACTCACTCTTCTTTGTAATACTTCCGAACACAAAGTGCTATTTTTACAAAGCCCGCGTAATCCCCAGAGATTATCACTTGGCGATAATGGAATTGGTCATCCCCTTCTTTTGCTGATCTTTCACAAGATTTGTTTCAATTTCATCTGGGATTATTTGGAAATTTATAGGTTTGTTTCAATTTATTTTAATTGATTTCCTTTTCATTCTTATTTTGTATTACAACTTGCTTATTTAATATAATGTTAAGTTTAATATCACTTTATTTATTTACAACACAAACAAACATATAATATTATGTACTATATTTACATTTCTTACTATTATTACATATTATTACATTTTATAAAAATTTATAACTACGAGGAAGCGTACCAATAAAATTTCTACAATTTCTACTTTGGATAGTATTGGCTGAATTATAGTTAAATGAATATATAGAGTTTCTTTAATAGTATATTATAACTATTTATTTCAAGAAAGTATATTTGGTTGGTGATAATGAATCACGTTGTTATTTTTAGAAGATTTAATTAACGTATTATAAACAGAGAGAATAAATATATTTGGTATATTGGATGTTGATTGTTAATTGTTTAACGTTTTGCTGCAATTAACTAAAAGGTTGAAGAAAATTAGTTTTTTAACCCAAGCAATCCTTAAAATTTTCCTTGAAATTTTAAATGAAAATAATACTAATAAATGAAGGGAAAGTGAATACGTTATTTAATGAATAATACCAGTCTTACAATACCTAAGAATATTGATGGAACAAGTATAGCGATGACATTTTTCTATTTTAATATTATAGTAACAACTGGTATGGACTTACATCTTCAACATTATAAGAAATAATGAAAGGAAAAACTCACGTATTCGATTAGGTCAATATTACAATGATGAATGTCAAAATTTTACAACCACAACGGAAAAATTGGGCTTTAATGAGAATAAGAGGCATTAACACTCTGTTAATCTATATTTACAGTTTCACCATTTTACAATATCTTTTATACAATTTATGTAAAGTGATGCAACAAAATTACTCAAACTTATTGGCTTACTGTTACATACATAATATTTTCATATATATTTCGACAATAAACTGCTGACGTGGGCTCATCTTAAATATGGCGCGGACAGCCATCTTCTGCAACACAAAGATGCAGTGAATATCTACGACACTGCCCCAAAATAACAGTAACTAACAATTCAAACATATTCCTCACAACTATTACTCTGACTACAAATCATATGGTTTTTGCTTACTTTTGTGAATCCCTACAGTGACCCAATCACCAAATATAAAGCAGTTAGAAACTGAAAACTCTTTTGGTTTTAAAATACAGTCAAACTCTTTGTATTTTTTTATTCCTATTAGGTAAAAGTAATTTATTCTAATATAATATGTGTGTGCAAGTCACACACTATAGAAGTGAAACTTCTGGAAAGTTAAAAACTATTAAAAAATATAAATAAGAACTGTATATTTATAAAAACAGAAAAAAAATATTAAGATAATTAAAAACAATTCAAATTTCATAATTTTCAATACTTTTAAATGAGTATTTTTAATCAGGTGTAGGCTTCGAGAGATTGGGATATATATTGAGTATCAGGAGTATCTACACTAAACCCCTTATTCATAATGGTCTGCTAACTTAAAGCGTTGCTAACGTAAAGCATTCGCACTCTATCTTCTTCTATTGACCTAAGTCAGAATGAGAAAACACACCCTTTAGCGGCTGTGTAAAGTTAGCGGACCATTATTTATAAGGGGGTAAAACTACAAAGTTATCACTAGTAGTAGTATTCTTATATTGGTTCACATAACTCAGTATGTGGAGATAATGTTCAGCTTATTGCAGGGCATTATGTTGTGTTAAATAATCAGAGCAGGATTATAAGATCTCATTTCCGTGAAGCAATTTCAATCTACTACGGTTGTTGGGCTATAATTATGTGTGTAAGCCTAACATTAATAATCTAAAATCTAAATATTATTATAAAGCTGTATTGATAATATTTTTACTAATTATAAACCTATTTCTCAATCAATAATTAGTAAACTGAGCTCAGACCACTTTGGTCAATTAGCCTCTATTAATATTGCAGGGAACAAATGTACTTCAACTAAAAAGTTTATGTTTGTTCCGGTAAACAATAGGCGAATGGAGAAATATAGAGGCAATGTTTCAGAAAAACTCTTAAACTTGTATTTGAATTATAACAGTACTCCAAATGAGATGTATGGTAAGTTATTTAAAATAATTAAAACAGAGTTTGCTTCTATATTTACTTCAAAGACAATCAACTCGGGTGGTCTCTTGTCATTTAACAACTGGGCAACAGCTGGTATTCATAGGAGCAGACAACGGTTATATGAGCTATATAGTGAGAGATCATCATGTAATCATGATGCATCTTTCCTTGTATATGTGAAAAATTATTCAAAATTATTTAAGAAAGTATGTTCTATTGCTAAGTCAATGCATATTAGAGAAATAATTAAAAATGCTTCAAATAAAATAAAAATGACTTGGAAAGTTATTAACTGGGAATCTGGAAGAGCGAAAGACTGCAAGTTTGAATATAATCTAATAATAAACAATACAAAAATCCACTCTGAGCAGGAAGTAGCTTCTGCTTTTGAGAATTTTTTTTCTGACATTCCAGTTTCCATCTCAAGCACCCTTGTCTCCTCCACCAGTGTTGCCGAGTCACTTCTTTTGGAAAATGTTAAGGAATGTAAACAAAATTTCAAATTCAGTGTTGTTAGCCCAGCAGAAATAATTAAAACTTTCAGATCCTTAGAAATGAAAAAAACTGCTGATATATGGGGCATATCTGTAAAAATAATAAGTTCTGTTATTGACGTCATAGCACCATATCTAGCACTAGTTTTTAATAGCTGTATTGAACATGGCGTGTTTCCTGACCTTCTGAAGTATAGTAAAATTACACCAATATTTAAATCGGGACTCACTTCTGACCCGAATAACTATCGCCCTGTTTCGGTGTTGCCGACCCTTAGTAAAATTTTTGAAAAAATTATTTTAAGCCAAATGCTTACTCACTTTAACACTTATAAGTTACTTCATATAAAACAATTTGGCTTTACTAGGGGACGCTCGACTACGGATGCAGGTGTTGAACTCATCAGGAATATTTTTGAGGCCTGGGAGGAATCACAGAATGCACTTGGTATCTTCTGTGATTTATCTAAGGCTTTTGATTGTGTTCAACATTCAACGCTGGTCAGGAAGCTATGCCACTATGGTATAAGAGGATCTGCACTCGATCTTCTGATCTCATATTTAAATAATAGGATTCAGAGGGTCGAGGTGAATGGCAGGAGATCTCCTGGGACTCCTCTCGGTATGGGGGTACCACAAGGGTCTATTCTTGGACCCTTCCTCTTCCTTATTTATATGAATGATCTACCTAACCTTGTAGAAAAAAAACGCAAGGTGGTATTGTTTGCGGATGACACTTCACTTATATTCAAAGTGAAACGAAGCCAAGTTTTATATGACGAAGTAAACAATGCTCTATCTGACATCGTGTACTGGTTTAGCGCCAATAACTTATTGTTAAATAATCATAAAACCAAATATATTAAATTCACCGCGCCAAATGTCAAAAATGTAGATACGAATATTTTATTAAATGGAGAGGTGGTAAAACCAGTGGAATCTGCTATATTTCTTGGCATTACTCTGGATTCCAAATTGCAGTGGGGCCCCCATATTGAAGGATTGGCGAATAGGCTTAGTTCTGCAGCATATGCGGGTAAGAAAATCAGACGGTTAACTGACATAGATACGGCGAGATTAGTATACTTTAGTTATTTTCATAGTATTATGTCCTATGGTATATTGTTATGGGGCAGTGCGGCCAAAATTAATACTATCTTTGTGCTGCAGAAGAGGGCTATTCGCGCGATTTATAACCTAGGTCCTAAAGAATCATTAAGAGAAAAATTTAAAGAAATAAACATTTTGACTGTTGCTTCTCAATACATTTTTGATAATGTTTTCTATGTTCATAAGAACATTGAGGAATTTTCTAGAAACTGTGACATTCATAATGTTAACACGAGGAACAAACATAAACTTGTTATGCCTACTACTCAGTTGGGTCGAGTTAGTAAGTCTTTTGTTGGGCGATGTATATTCTTCTACAATATGATCCCAGAAAATGTACAAAACGAATGTGTTACGAAATTTAAAAGAATTGTTAAAAAACGTTTGTGTGGGAAAGGTTATAATAGCATAAACGATTTTCTTAATGACACCACGGACTGGGATTAAAGCGAATCTCCTCAGGCTCTTTAATTATTCATGTTTATTGTACGATATTACATTTAATCCATATTTTATATAAAAAAAAAGCCCGCTGTGTTTCTTGCGCCCATTCTTCTCAGGTCTGAGGCAGTCTCTTTTGAATGGGTGGTAGATTTTGACGTTCAATAAGTAAATAAAAATATTTGAATTTGAATTTAATTTGAATTTGAATTTGTTGTTTAATGTATGTACTCGTATTACTCAACTGTTATTGACGGTGGACGACGAGGACAAACGAGCGGACGGGTAATCTGGTGTTAATTCATCACCGCCGCCCACATTTTCTGCTGCACTAGAGGAATCACAGGACCATTGCTGGTCTTTTAGGAAGGCATAGGCTTTCTTTTATGGCGAAAGCAAGCTTAATCTGTAGTTTGGTTATACATGTCCTTGATACCGCACTAAATTGTTGAATTAATTGAAAGGCATTTCTGTTCCAGAAGAAGGCATTTCTGTTAGCTGTTAATAAGTTTAATTCACCTTCAAATGGCAAGTCAACCTGTGAGTCATCCCGCAGACGTGGTGCTTGCAATAGTACTGGAGAATCTTAGAGAGCCCATATTATGAAGGATATCCCATATAGAAATATCTTAAAGTGTTTCAATATAGTATCTAAGAATGCATGTCCCTTATACGTAATATCAACTAAAAAATTATCCACTTCGTTCCTATTCGTTCTGTAAAACGTTCCCTTTGGATTTCATCGACCCGTGTAAAGCGCGTAGGTAGCGGGTACACAGAATCTAATTTGTCTCATGTTTTTTCACCCGTTTCTTCTGCCTATGATTAATGAAAAGCCATTTCTCTTAAGCATATTTTATGAAAAAGTTCGTATATTTGTTGTGGTTTGATAAATCTTTTGAGTCGTTTTTATCGGAATTTATAATAGCTGTGATTTGTCATTATAATTATTTTTAGTAATGAGTAATGGATAATGTAATAATCAATATTGTCGTGTCTATTTCGAACCAAAAATCTAAAATACAATCTCATTCATTATAATAATAATAATAAAGCCTTTTTTTCATATCTTAAATATATGTTTATTTCAAATGTTGCTATTTAGTGTTATTTAATACATTTCTTAATATGTAGATGTTAGTACGTGTTACTTATTTGTATGGGTTAATTTTGTATATGAACCCCTCCTCGAGTGAAGGCCTCCTTCAACTTTTTCCACGCGTCTCTGTCCTTACCCATTATTTGCCAGTTTTTCTTCATCAGCCCACCTTCTTTTCGGTCTGCCTACTCGTCGTTTTCCCATAGGTCCCTTTCACTGCGTGGTTCTGATTGTCCACCTGCTGTCTTTATAGCGAGTTACGTGACCAGCTCATTGCCATTTCAATTTAAGGGCTTGCATGACGGCATCAGTTACCTTGCCTTTAAGTCTAATTTCTTCACTTCTGACTTTGTGTATTTTTTATATGATATATAATTATATCATGTGGATTCGCTCCAGGACTCTTTGTGTTGTCCTGATACTCTGTTTAGCTCTTGTCCTCAATACCCATATTTGACAGCTATATAACAAACAGGGCATTATGCAGGTATCAAATACTGTTTTTTGGAGTTTACTCCTTTATAATCGATTTTCATATAAGGCGCCCGGTATGAGAAAAATATGGACAGTAAAATCTGCAAAAATTTTGCATCAAAATTTGATAGTAACGTTTTTCTCATTTTAATAAAAACAGACTTTGTCAGCTTACATATAAGGTCGTTACTTTTGAAAATTATTTTATTTTGCATTATGAAGTGTTGTGGCTAATGAAAGTTAGTTTCCTAATTTCCTAGTTTCCTATTAGATGGCGTTGAACCACAGACACCCCATCTAAGTTCAAATTAAAAACAAATAATACTAGATTAAACGTCATCTAGTGTTACTTTCATAAACTATTTCGTATTTCCAAATCGAACGCTGAATCTTTCGAGTAATACGACAACATAACTTTTTATTATATTGATATTGGTTGATATTATTAAAGACACTAAACTTAAACTTAAATTACATAGAAATTGGAGGAAAACCCAGCGGCTAGATGACTTCCGGGCCTTTTCGGATATGAGAAGTTCATTAAAACGTAGAGCTGCTGAGGCTTAACCTTTTATGCCTTTTAAAGGAGGTTTTGAGCCAACGGTAAAGTTACAGGGTGACAGTTTTACGGGAGCTGCAGCTGCTGATGCATTTGCCAGGTTCTTTGCAAGTGTGTATTCTACCGATATTCCCCAACTAAATACAGCACAAGCCAATAATAATGACACTTCTCACAATAGCAACTATGTAAATATACTTAAATTCACATCTCAGGATATTCTATATGGTATTAATAAATTAAAATCTTCCAGTTCAGTAGGACCGACAGATTACCATCTTTTCTCTTCAAGGATTTAAACACATGCATTGCCTTTATTTCATATATTTAATTTATCTTTGCAAACAAGTTGCTATCCCCTCCAATGGAAAACAACGAGTGTAACGCCTATACCGAAGAGTTCTGATAAATCCGATGTTGAACGTTATCGACCCATAGCAATTCTATCTTCACCAGCTAAAATATTTGAAAATGTTCCCCACAGACTAATTTATTTACAGGTAGTTAAACTTCTTAATAATGCTCTGCATGGTTTTAGATTCAGAAGGTCAGTAAATTCAAATTTGTTAACATTAACAGAATTTATATCAACACAATTAGATATACGATTACAAGTAGATGTGATTTACTTTGATTTTCGTAAGGCCTTCGGCAGGGTTAATAATGACATCCTGCTTGCTATACTTTGTGCTATAGGCTTCTGTCCAAAGCTTCGTAATCTCTTGTCTGACTATCTCCGTGATCGGCAGCAGTTTATTAGACATGGAATTTATGAATCAAACCCGCTCTGGAGTGAATCAAGGCTCAATCCTAGGACCTTTATTGGAGTTTACTCCTTGAGAATCGATTTTCATATAAGGCGCCCGGTATGAGAAAAATATGGATAGTAAAATCTGCTCATCAAAATGTCATAGTAACGTTTTTGGTGCGCATCATTTCTCGCTCACCATTCACTTTGCTTGTATTTTGAAGCTTTATTATATTCAATATGTTATGTTTTTAAAGTGATAACCCTCACTTCTAGGATTAATACACTGGGAGTTGAACAAAGCAAACAGAATTTTATAACGAGGCGGTACTCGAACGGTTAGCTCAGTTGGTTAGAGAACCGGCACGGAACGCCGGAGGTCGTGGGTTCGAATCCCGCATCGTTCATAAAATTTTGTTTGTCAAATTTTATTTGTGCTTTATTATATCATTGAAATTGATTTATTATCATACTTTCATAAAGTTAAGTGAAAATTCTATAAATTATGGAAGAAAGTGGTGTCAATACTAGTGCTGGAAAATCTGATAAGCACGTGGGTACTAAGTATGTTACAATTCATACATTAATATGACATGTATTGTATATATAAACATGTGTGCTTTGTATTTATTTGATATTGAATTATCAATATAGTTGATACAAATTTATATGAGCTATGCACATAATTAAATGTTTAATTTAATATGGAGAGCATTTCACGCCAAATAGACAATTTTTAACCTAACCTATTATTTTATTTTTTTAATATCTATATTTTTTTTAATTAATACTCTTTTATTAGCTTCTGCTGTATGTATGTTTGTAACCGACTGCATTGGACTTGATTTTGTTTAGTACCTGTTCAAAGACAATCGTTCTTGAACAGTAAACTCCAGTCGTGCGTCGGAGCTGACACACACACTTTTTTTTTCAAATTCATCGAGTAGTCTCCTTTTAAGATTTCTTTGAGTGGTCAGATTTTTTTCCAGGATATTTTTGTTCTTCGTTCGACTTCGTCTTCGTTATTTATTTTATTAAATGATACCTGCTTACCCAGGTAGGTGCAGCTGTTAACATAATGTATTCTGTTTTCTTTGACTTTGATGGGTAATTTGATGGTACATACATACACACTCACGCCTTGTTCCCGTCGGGGTAGGCAGAGACAATAGAATGCCATTTGCTTCTATCCTTACAAACCTCACGTGCTTCCTCTGCATACATTACTCTTTTCATTCATACTCATAATTTGATGGTATTTGTTATTATTTGGGTTTTGGTAGCATTCATTTGTAATCCAACTTTCGAGCTTTCTTGATAAAGTGTGCATAGCATTTCGCATAGATCTTTGGATGTTTCAGATAGAATAATTTGTATAGCTGTTATTTACTTTTAGTCCCTTAGCTTTCCAGTCTATGTTTTGGAATATGTTTTCTAACACAGCATTAAATAGCTTAGGTGAAAAGGGGTCACCCTGTCTCACTCCTCTCTCAATGAATATTGCTTCACTTCTCGGTTCTTGTCGAACATTAATTGTACAGTTACTGTAAATATGTTTTATGATATTCATATACTTTTCGTTGATGTTTAATCTGCTTAGTGATCTCCATAATATAGAGATGTGGCTTATGCTATCAAAAGCTTTGGTATAGTCGATAAAAAATCTAAATACACAGGTTTTTTAAAATCTTCGTACTTTTCGATTATTTGTTCCAACGCATGTATATGGCCAATCGTACTAAAGCCAGAACAGAAGTATACGGGATTATAATGTGGTCAATGAGTGTACAAACAGAGTACGTGATACATGGTGTTTGTTGTATGTGATCTGTAAATACAACAATATAAATAATATATAAGTAATACGGAGAACTTTTATGTAAAAGCAAAGGCATAAGTATATTTTCATAATTCATGGGATATCTCCAAACTCATTGTGTGTAAAATTATATGTAGTGTGTGAAACACTGACATTTTATTATAATAATGCGTTCTTATTAATACATTATTAACTAAGATAAAAGACACACAGTACATTACTATTACTTGTAACATTGTTGAACAAAGTCGTTAGGCCTTTGTTTTTGAACAAACAGTTCGTTGAAGTCCGGCCGGGCCAGAGCCCCGTCACTAATTCAGCAATTCCTTTATATCCGCTCAGTGTATAAATGTGTCCCGTGTTAGATTTAAATGAAATATAATTAATTAAATATAATGCGTTACTGATGTGATTATTGTAATTGTTATGTTTTAAACGCATATTGAGAACTTAATAGAAACAGATAATAATTTCCCAGAAATAAGAATTTTAAAAAATGTGTCTTGAAGAACCTTAATCTGAATCTTATAGAACCGGTTTTTTATGATTTAACAATTGTATGGTTTTCAGACTTCTCCCTAGGTCAAACGAGAATACCTAATAAATTGTGGTTCACTTGAGCGGCCGTATTTTTTTTCGTTAACTTGGAAATTTACAACTTCAAGTAACAGATACCTCCACGCGATAAAGGCTATTGACAGATAGACGGACAAAAGAGTGATCATTCAAGAGTTCCCTATTTTCCTTTTGAGGCACGGAACCCTGTAGTTGTTCCTTACAGCTACTGATAAAAGCTTCAATAGATCTATGAAAACTTTTGATTCAAGCATGCTTTTGTGTTTTGGACGACATCCAAGTGCTTGCCAAGAAAATTTTCAAGTTGATTTTTGTGCATAATGTTTCTGCTATAAACGTAATCTGGAAAAATATAAGGGTAGTGACAATACTCTCTAGTAATACTAGACATACGTAATAACACGAGCGGCGCAACGCCGTTCATATTTAAAGTGATTATAATAATAATCTCTTTAAATATAATAATAATCTCTTTAATTATAATATAATAGGAGTTTTAAGTTATGAGCGTATGTTATGATTGATACGTTGAACATACATTGAAACGAGTTGATAATGTTAAATAATATTGAATATACAAAGATAAGTGTGAGTTATATTGTATTTCTCAATAAGACATGTTGTTGTAAACGTAGTTCTGTCTCGTATATTACCGTCACTGTCTCCAAACAATGTAAGTGAACGGGCTGTCTGCAAGTGTGATTGATACAACGTGACGTCATCAACAACTAGTGAATTAATAAAGCAGATACAAGATACAAGCTGTAATTAAGCGTAGCTCATAGTGATCATCATTACGAAAAATGACCAAAAGTTATCTCGCACGTGTATGATCATTAATTACAAAACCTGAGTAGTCACAAATATGACTTGATTTATATTACCACGATCAGAAACTCGATTTTAAAAAATATATTTAAATTCGAAATGGTAAAAAACAGCAAATATTAGACACAAGTGCTGACCCGGCAAACGTTGTTTTGCTATAATATTATTAAAAACTAGTTATTGCCCGACACTTAATTCGCGTGGTTTTTAAAAATCCTGAAAGAAATCTTTGATTTTCTAAAATAAAAATGTAACCTATATATAAATCCAGGGTATAATCTATCTCTTTTGAAAAAAATTCGGCCAAATCCGTCCAGTAGTTATTGCATGTAAGAGTTACAACGACATACACATGAACATTCACACATACAAACTATTGCCTATTCAAGGAGCAGTTTAGATGTTTTATTAGTTATCCGATGGTATGAAGAAAGATTTCGGAGTTATGTTTTGGAACTTAAATATAGTAAAACAGTATAGTAAAATATAGTAATACAGGAAAACACAGTATGGAAACCTGCATGCCTAGAGTTCAGAACAGCGCAGTGGGCTATGACGAAACTCCTTTAATTTTGAGAGGATACCCGTGTCCAACAGTGGGACATAAAACGCATGTTCTCAAAGACCAACCCACCCACCCGCACTTGTCCAAGCCCCATGGTAACTGTATTGA
Source organism: Leptidea sinapis (assembly GCF_905404315.1). Classification (NCBI taxonomy): domain Eukaryota; kingdom Metazoa; phylum Arthropoda; class Insecta; order Lepidoptera; family Pieridae; genus Leptidea; species Leptidea sinapis. The sequence continues at coordinate 500,831 of NC_066288.1, read as the reverse complement.
GAAACATCGTATGATACACAGGTGTGGTGGATAACTTTCTACCCGACAATCACAGTGAAGTAATACTTTAAGATCATTGTTTTTGCATGACTGAAATAGTGACGTGTAGTCGGCTATCCATATACTTATTGGTAGATAAAAGCTTATGGGTTCGAAAATGCCGTATAATCTAATATAGAAATGCGCTAAATGGACAGTTTTAAACCCTTTTTATAGATTTCTATTTTTTAAAGCTGATAACCAAAATACAGATTTTCACGTGTCTAACTTCATAAACTTCCAACCCGTATTTCACCTGATTAGAGGCTAATTTCTCAAAAAATTTCTAAGCCGACACCTAGTTAAAAAAAGGCACCTACCATTCAAATTACTAGCAATTGTAGCCTTTATAGTTTTTCTAATATATCTCTTATCTAATTAATATAGAAGATTTAAAATACCCCGCGTGCTCATTGCATGAACTGTCGAATGTGTTGAAAAGTCATCGACTGAATTATTTGTATTGCGAATAAAATAAGGTTATTTCTAAGTCAAAAAATATAAGTAATCACCAACATACCATATACTAAAACCATCTCCGATGCTGCATCTTATGGTATAAGTATTATACCGATCGGTTCAGTAGTTTCTGCTGTAAAACCGAAGGAAATTAACAGCTCTGCATTTATAAGTAATTACTTCTGTGAGAAAATTAAAAATATTAAGATAATATTAAAAAGTATTAAAATAGAGAAATATGTGTTAAAATTCAATTTGGATTGCAATATTTTTGTGTCTCGTATCAACAGAACAGCATTAATAATTGTAAAAGAAAAGAATATGAATTTATGATCACTAATTATCTCACCTTTACTACACACATACCGTGTTATAATAGTACACTAACAAATACAATATATCGTTTACAACCGACACACAGTATGACAGTCTTACAATCCAGTGTTGCCAGGGGTGTCCACTGCACGCCGCAACTGTTTAGATAATTAATTAGCTTCCGCCTCCGTTTCTACCATTATAATATATTAATAAGAAGAATTTATAAATGACTGCGACTATAATACAGTGTAGTTGAATGTCCGGATAATATAGCAATTGTTATAATAGCATAACATCACTGAGTGATAAGTAAGTGTTACTTCGACGTTGTTACTTTATTCACGAAGTAATATTGTAACAGACTAATATTTAATCCGCAATTCAGATACAGCTTGAAATTTCAGTAAGCAAGGACACATTTTATAAACACGGTATATTTCAAATTTAATTCAATTTTGTGTTTTCCTATATTAGCTTAAGCTCAGCATAATTTCAGCTGCCAAGTGACTATCACATTCGCTGAGGTACATACATACTCGTACATAACATTATCAAAAATATATTGAGAGGCATCAGTTGGGATGTTAATTCCTTAAATTTTCTTTTTAATGTTTCTTAAGTACCTTGGTTATAAATATCGCGATTAGCCCTCTTCTGGATCATACTGTCATGATGTTAAAGACTGAAATAATAACTCAAATTCAAAATTCAATATCACTTTATTCATGAAGGTCACGGAAATGATATTATGAATATAAAAAAAAATCTTATTGAATCTACCGCTACTTTGTAAAGGGTTGAGCTAATGAGAAGAAGTAGCAAGAAACTCATTGCCACTCTTTTAAATCAAGATTTACAATTTTTTAAATAATTAATTAAATTTATTTGACTTTTTCTTTATTAAGTTCTACAAATACACAGGGTATTACAAGAATATTGTGTATTTTTTTTAATTATATAATATTAGTTTACATTAAGAACATAATATCACATATATTTTCAGCATTACTAAATGATAACTATAAACGAGTAAATGTGAATAGTTTATAATCGAAACGAAGTCATTTAAAAAAACACTTAATCACATAGAGATTTATATTTTTTATAATTGCTTATAAAATGGTCGCTAAAAACCTTTATTTATTTACGGTGGGTGTGGATCTACTGTACCATGGCCTAGTATTATTGTTGATACAGTAGTAGTCGGCCGCGATTGTACTCAATAGCTCTTGTTTTTTACGTATTAATTTACATTTTTTTTTGAGTATTTGTAGTTTGAGTATTATTGCTGCATCACTTTACATATATTCTAACTGAAATGATTTGTGAGTGAGTGATTGTCACAAAGAGTTTCTTGCCACTTCTTCTTATTAAAGCTCAACCCTCAAAGGAGGTGGATATAAAAAGAAAAGTCATTTCCTTGACCTGCCTGAATAAGGTGATTTTGATTTGATTACCCTAAAGGATTGAGCTTTTGATTACTGTTAGTAAAACTATAATATTACTTACAAGTTTAAGCAGAATTGTCAAATTGTAAGTAGAGGTACTGGGTGAGTATTGCATGATATGTAGATTAGGATTATTTTATTGTTGTTTGCTGAGTTCTCGTAACAGGTTTCGTCATGCTCGCTTAAATGTCACTGCTTGTGGCGGCGACATGGGACGGGTCGTCCCCTTCCCTAAAATATGGTAAAGGGAGGCGATGGCTGGCTCATGCGTCATGCTCGTGAACGGGCGCTGCTTGTGGTGGCGGGATGATCCTGTTGCCGGAGACTCGGTTTCAGATTCTTAAAAGTTATTGTGTGTATATATATGTATGGATATATATATATTTATTTATTTATAATCGCTTATAGAATGCTCACAGAATACCTTTATTTATTTATGGTGTATGTGGATGATGCAGCTACTGTACTCAATAACTTTTGTATTAATTTACATTTACTTTTTTGACTTACTCGTGTAAGACATTGACTATTTGACGTTTGAGTGTATTTATTGCATCATTTTACATTTTATATTGTAATTGAAATGATTTTTAAATCGATGTAAATGTAAATCTTGATATAAAAGAGTGGCAATGAGTTTCTTGCTACTTCTTCTCATTAGCTCAACCCTTTACGAAGTAGCGGTAGATTCAATAAGAAAAATTTTTTTTTTGACATTCTTAACTAACTGTTACTGTAATAGACGATTTCTGAAGAATGTATTATCGTGTCCAATACGATACAAATGATGAGAAACAAAAGAGCTTCTTATTATACAAAGCCTCAGCCAAAGCCCCTGATATACGGTTTCAACCTAACAGAGCCTTTCGGTAAAACTCTCTGAACAATGGTGACAGGTGCACGCGGCACAGTAACAATGTAATTACGTAAACAAAGACAAACATGCCTCCTGTTTATATTGTGTGTTTATTTAGTGTGTCCCGTCCCATCGTAATACTCGGTTCAATAAATTAAAGGTGAGAAATTAGAAAAATAATTGTAGATAAATATTAAAGTAAATATTGTAGAGCATGCTTATTAAATATTTAATGTTCATAATAATATTTAAACACAGTTATTTACATAATCTTTTTATATTATTATTTTTGTAAAACCTTCCTCTTTGTATCTTGCATCACATAAAAATTTTGAAATTTTATTTTATTTATTACATAAACTTCAACGCTTTGAGAAGCTTATGCTATAGACTTCATAATTTATGACATACTCTAGTACTGAATCCCTTAGTAATTGTTTCATGCGAAACACATGGTCAATTTCCTTATCTTTAAATAATAATAGAAAATTATTATCCCTGATTCAATCGCGAAGTAAAAACAATAAAAAACATTAATATCAATACGTGTGGGTAATATGTTGTAATCTGTGTGGTTACAATACGTTACCCACATACTTTATTCCTTTCCAAGAAATTAGCTTAGAATTGGAAAACATGACCAATGAGCGTAATAAACTAAAATCAGTAGTGTCTAGCTTTGACCAGTGCAGCGTTGAGTTTGAGACAATTCTCAAACACAATGTTGAACTGAAAAATAAGCTAAAAGAAGCATATAATACAATAGATCAGTTAGAGCGCGAGAGTCAGGCCTCTAGGTCTGTACTCTCACAGTCAGTATTTGAGGAACATAGAGGTAGCTCTCCTGATCTTGTAACTCTTTCTACCATCTCGACCTTAAACGAACATAATAATAAATCTATCCATCAGATTCCTTCCGCAAATTTATGTAGCTTGTGTAATTTAAGAGATCATAATAAAATGCAGAGTGAATCCATTATTCATGATCTACAAGTGGAAGTCCAGTCGTTAAAAGACTGTTTACTGTCAATGACAGAAAAATATGAGGATTCCCGACGACAGATAGATGAATGTAGTGCGGTAATGGATGGTTTATTGACTGATTTAAAAGAAAATGAACAAAAATTATTATCTCTCATGAATTATTACAATGAATGTGATAATAATCGGATGGCAGTAAACCTTCCACGATCTGATACCTCTAAAGTAACTATACAGACCCAGACTGTGAAATTTAACAATGATCTCAAAGACAGTAGTAAGTCCATAATGTATAGTGATGAAATAGGTAAAAATATGGGCCGAATTTTACTACAAACTTGTGGTGAACGGGTTACAAATTATTGTTTGTCTGGTGCGAATTTTACTCAAATAATGGAAAAAATAGTCAATAGTAGTTACAGTCCCAACACTAAGTTAATAATTTTTATTGGGAGAAGAGGAAATGCTAATATGCAGACATAAATTAAATATTTTAATAGTTTGACTAAATTACATGTAAAAAAAATTATCATATGTACATTTCCCTACAGCAATTTGTTGCCCGAGACAGAAAATATGTGTAGATATAAACTTAATATGAAATTACATACATTGACATGCTATGAGGAAAAAATTGAATTATTAGACGTCAATATATTTAATAAATATTATGTTGTTAGTAAAAATTATTATTTGACTGATGGTACATACTACCTTCCTAGTTTTTACAAACGACAGATAGCCATTGCGCTATCCAATTATATTAGTATTACAGCCAAAAACTTGGCTAACCAAACTGCTTTTATTGAGCACTCTCCTGTGGCCAAAAACAAGACATTAGATATTATTCCATGTCATTTAAATTACATGCCAGGACAATAGAGGAAGTCTCTAGCATTGCGAAGCCAAAGAATAAACTGTCAATTAATAGTAAAAATGTTAAATATATTAACTTGGTACATCAAAATATTCAAGGAATTAAAAGCAAAACACTAGAACTGGAACTATTTTTGAACTCAAATAACATAGACATTATGTGCATTACTGAACATTTTCTAAAAAGTCATGAGGTCATGTTTAATCTTAGTAATCATCAAGTTGGTAGTTCTTTCTGCAGAGTGGGGGCCGAATGTGGTGGTTCATTAATATTAATTAACAAATACACTCTAAGGAACGCTTGGATATTGTTAATCTCTCTGTAGAAAGACACATTGAAATAGCCTGTGTAGAGTTGAAGCAGTTCATAGTTATATGCGTATATAGCCCGCCTTCTGCTTCATTTGACATTTTTCAAAAAATTATGGAAGAAATTTTACATAAAATATCAAATTCAAATAAAAATATTATAACATGTGGTGACTTTAATGTAAATATATTAGAAAATAATTCAGATACTACCAAAATAATTAATTTATTTCAATCTTTTGGCTTGATGCCTCAATTTATGGAGCCTACTCGGATAACTGCCACTTCGGCCAAATGTATAGATAATATTTATGCAAATGCTAATATTATAAATAAGAAATTAATTTGTAACCTTCCGTCTGACCATCTCGGCCAATTTATAAAACTAAAAATTAAAACAAAAATCCCTTGTAAGCGAAAAATTACCTATGTACCTATGACCATGGATAGACTTGAAAAACTGAAATTGAATTTGTCATCTATACTACCATTTCAATATGACACCAATAATCCAAATCAGATGTACGAAATATTTTTTAATAAATTTAGTAATGCATTCAATTCCATTTTTACAGCCAGGTCTATTATGGTCACCGACACCATAAAGTTTTGTGACTGGGCTACAGCAGGCATATATAAAAGTAGACTAAAATTGTATGAACTTTATGGTGAAAAGCAGTATAATTTTAGTGGGGAGTTTAAAGAAAAAGTTAGAAATTATTCAAAATTTTTTAAAAATGTTTGTCTTGAAGCAAAATCGCGTTACCTAAGCTCAAAAATTAAAAATAGTCAAAATAAAATAAAATCCACTTGGAAAATTATTAATAATGAGACTGGAAGAGTCAAAATTAGTAATAAGAAATTTAATTTGACAATTAACAATACAGCCATTCATCTGGATGAGGAAGTAGCTATAGCGTTTGAACATTTTTTTACAGACATTCCAATCTCTACTACATCATCTTTAAACTCCTCTCCCCTAATAGCAGAATCTCTATTAAAACAAAACGTGTCGGAGTGCAAATCTCAATTCAAATATAACTATATTAATAGTGATGATATCATTAGTGCTTTTAAACTTATTAATGTTAAGAAATCAACAGACCTCTGGGGCATTTCTATTACCGTTGTAAAACCAATAATTGATATGATTGCACCCGAACTTGCATTAATTTTCAATGAATGTATCGACTGTGGTGTGATTTAATGAAACACAGTAAAATAACTCCACTTTTCAAATCAGGTAGTTGTTCTGACCCTGGTAATTTTAGACCTATCTCTGTCTTACCAACATTTAGTAAAATTTTTGAAAAAATAATTTTAAATCAATTGTTAAGGCACTTTAATTCGCATAACTTATTGCATTGTAAACAGTTTGGTTTTACTAGGGGTAGTTCAACCATTGACGCTAGTGTCGAGTTGATATCATACATTTTTGATGCTTGGGAAGAATCTTACGATGCTCTGGGCGTTTTCTGTGATTTGTCCAGGGCATTTGACTGTGTACACCATGACACATTGATCAGGAAACTACACCACTATGGTATTAGGGATGTTGCTTTAGATTTTCTCTCTTCCTATTTGAGTGATAGAGTCCAAAGAGTCGACGTGAATGGAAAGCGTTCCCCAGGATCAGCAGCTAATTTAGGTGTGCCACAAGGCTCAATACTTGGACCATTTTTATTCTTAGTATACATAAATGATCTACCGCATTTTGTGAGGGACGATCATGAGGTTGTGTTGTTTGCAGATGACACGTCACTTTTATTTAAACTTAAGCGACAACAAAACGTTTTCGACGATGTAAACAATGCAATCTCGAAGGTAGTAAAGTGGTTTTATATTAATAATCTTCTACTTAATGAGAATAAAACAAAGTGTATTAGATTTATACTACCAAATGTGAAACAAGTAAATGCTAATATTATTATTAAAAACGAAGAATTAGCTCTCGTGGACACCACTGTATTTCTAGGTATAACCCTCGATAATAAGCTTCAGTGGGGCCCTCATATTAATACATTGTCGAAGAAGCTCAGTTCTGCAGCATACGCAGTTAAAAAGATCCGTCTCTATACAGATGTAGCCACAGCTAGACTAGTCTATTTCAGCTACTTTCACAGCATTATGTCTTATGGTATACTGCTGTGGGGAAGTGCTGCAGATATTAACATCATCTTTGTGCTGCAGAAGAGGGCTGTACGTGCAATTTACAATATGGGTCCCAAAGAATCACTCCGTGAAAAATTTAAAGAGATAAGTATAATGACCGTCACTTGTCAATATATTTATGAAAATCTGATGTATGTGCACAGGAATATTAACTTGTTTAAGAAAAATAGCGATTGTCATAAGTTTAATACTAGGAATAAAGATAAGCTTGCTGTTACCACTACCAGGCTCCATAAAGTTGATAAATCATTTAAAGGGCAATGTATACGCTTCTATAACAAACTCCCAAGTGATATGCTTAATCTGACAATAAACAAATTTAAAAATTCAATTAAAGGGAAACTTTATAAAAAAGCTTACTATAAAATATCGGATTACTTAGATGATAAAAATGCTTGGGAATGAACATGCTCTAACTCTGTCTTAATAAAACAAAATATATATTATAATTTTCTAGAGTATAAGTATATGTATTATTTTTACAAACTACATTATGTAGCTCTTATTATTATAAGAAACCTTAAATTGACGATTCAAAATGATCAAATATGATCTCAATGAATAAAGATATTTTGACTTTGACTTTGAGAAGGAATAATAGAGTAAGTATAACTAAGCATGTTGTCTCATTTATGAGCTCTTTATCATTATCATATTTTTTCTTCGTATTTCTAACTAAACAGTGAGTTGATATTAATCTATTAAAGATATTCAAATATTGATTGTATGATGCCAACAGCTCCATGTAGCTCACAGGAATCAATTTATTTTCTGTACAAAATCTAACTTCTGTACTGCACTTAAAATAACGTTTGTTGTTTTGGCTGACATCCAAGCGCTTGTTAAGGAAATTCTATACATACGTACAGTCGCATCTATTGGTACTTGTTTTGTATATTTGAGATCGGTGTTATATCACGTTTAAGTTTCAATATAAATGCCGTGTTGAGTTCTTGTTCAGTTTTTATAATGCTCGCTTAAATGTCACTGCTTGGACGGGTCGTTCCTCCTGTTGGCGGAGGCGCGGCTTCAGATTCATAAAAGCTAGCTAATATATATATATATATATATAATTATATATTTTCTCTCATATAATGCTCACAGAATACCTTTATTTATTTAAGATGTGTGTGGATGATGCAGCTACTGTACTCAATAACTTTTGTCTTGTATTAATTTACATTTACTTTTTTTACTTACTCGTGTAAGACATTGACTATTTGACGTTTGATTATGTTTGTTGCATCACTTTACATATAATATTGTTATTAAAATCATTTGTAAAACGATAAAATGTAAATCTTGATTTAATTGAGTGGCAATGAGTTTCTTGCTACTTCTTCTCATTAGGGTTGAACCCTTTACGAAGTAGAGGTAGATTTAATAAGAAAAAAATTTGTTTTTGACATTCATAAGTGTAATTTCCGTGACTTACATGAATAAAGTGATTTTTATTTGATTTGATTTGATTTAAACTAATTTAAATTTGCAACGTGCAACTTTGGAAACTCAAAAAAAAAATGGGAAAATTATCAATGGAATCTGAATATCGACATTGACAGATGGGTCTTAAAAGTTTAGGCCAAGAATACAAACAAACGCATTAGATACATTTGAGTTAAATATTACTTTATTATGTTGTATGTACCTCTATCGCATTGGAATATGTACCTCTATCACATTGGAATATACTGTAATGATAGTGTGTATTTTGTTAAAATAAGTAAATAAATAAATAAAATGTTTTTTCTTCCTTAATATACTGACCACCGGGGATTTTGGACTGCTTTGCTTTTCATGAAAAATAACAGTAGGTAACAGGTACGCCCGAAAGTGAAGCTGAAGTGAAAGTTTGAGAATGAGAACAAAGTGAACCTTTATCAAAAGCAAGTAAAGCGATTTGTTTTGTACAATGTCGTTAAGTAGGCAAAAAATCTGCCATCTGCGAACTATAATTCATGCGTGCGCCGCATAAACCGTTATAAAATTATTATTCATCTTAAACCGTTCTACAAAAAAGCCCGCGACAGCATATATCTATCGTTTATATGTAAGTCATTATCGCCAATTTAGTGAACCATGAATACAATAAAAATTTTAATTTATTTTAGGGCACATTTGGTATTTTCAAATTAATTATTATATTAAAATAAACACTTTTATCGCTTCTGTTATTTTAAGTAGATTAAGGACGCGTTCTCAAAACAGAGAGGTATCGAATCGCACCACTACACTGACACCGCTCAAACACATACACGTACTTAAAGCTAATAGCGGGAATCAAATGAATTTGATACTTTAGCAAGTTTGAATTTTGTTTTTTTTTAATACATATGTATTTTTGATAATTGGTTGGTGTATTCGTTTGGACGTTTTTATCCAAGAAGAGGGGAGGGAGATTAAGTCTGATTGAGATAGAGTGAGAAAATGCGAATGTAGTATGAAGCAGACGTTACCGCTATGAAGTAAAACAAATTCACTACTAGCATTGTATCATGTAGGTTTAGAGCGCGGCCGCGAGTAATTAGAACATCTTCCCTACTAGCTTTGTATTGTGCAGGTTTCATGAGTAATAATAATTAGTAAAACATCTAATAATTTCTAATATTAAGAAAAATAAATTGGTTTAGAGAACAGATTAGGATAATTATTAATATAAACGAGATTTAAAATTTGGTTTTCACAAATAAGTTTCAATTCTGACATGTGTACTTTGTACGCACGCCCTTTGTTGTGTTGTCTGGTGCTTTGGACGTAGCTTCCTCCCTAAGGACACCTCCCCTACAAGTGGAGTTGAAAAAAATACTGGAGACTAACCTTGACCCATCGTTGGATAGGTCTTTGAAAGTTAGATTCAGGTTTGATACATGACATTTCCTTTGGTCTTTTAAAAATAATGCGGGATTAAGGAAGATATACGTTACATTTATGTAATAGCTTATACCTTATGATTACAATATCTATTGAAATAACTCTTCTTGACATAATATGGAGGTAATAATTGATAAGAAGGGTAGAGCTTCTTGTGGTTAGAAAGAGGATGAAAATTTTTTTTGCATGTAGGGTATCATTAGATAGGTCTTTCAAAATAAAATTTTGAGATTTAATAATTAGATTGGTAACGGAATGTGTTTTGTAAATATTGTGGGTGAAAAGTTGAAACGTAAATATTTATATATCTCGGGAATGCAGAATTAATTTAGCATGTGGGATATTGTTAGACAGGTCTTTTAAAATAAAATTTAAGTTCATGAATGAATTCTAATTTTGACGATGTAAATGACACTAATGAAGAAAATTTTGTATATTTCATAGGCGCCATCATGGATTTGGATTTTGACCCGATATTCGTTATTGTTGACCCCGAAAACCATGAAAATGACACCCATGAAGAGAAGTTAGGAAATTTCATTGGCGCCATCTTGGATTTCGATTTTGACCCGATATTCGTTATTCTTAACCCCGAAAACCATGAACATGACACGCATGAAGAGAAGTTGGTAAATTTCATAGGCGCCATCTTGGATTTGGTTTTTGACCCGATATTCGTTATTGTTGACCCCGAAAACCATGAAAATGACACCCATGAAGTTGGTAAATTTCATAGGCGCCATCTTGGATTTCGATTTTAACCCGATGTCGATTTAATATAGACCTTATATTTAGAGATGAACTTAAAAACCACTAATTCTACAAAAAAATAAGAAACATAATTTTTAGAAAATCTGACTGCTTATAAAATATGTAAAGTATCAAAGACAGTATTGTATAGCTTATACAAAATATTCATGTTCGTACAGCGATCTTTTCGAGTACGAACTGCTGCTTACAACTGACACAGTGTCTACCCACGACGGCGGCCGAGCGCGGACTGACGTTGTTTCGATAGATCTTTCTGTGCAATGCGTACGGAGTGACAAAATAAAATAACCCTTAATACCACACTTTAAAGCTCATGCTTTTCAGAAAAATATATGAATTTTAGACGATTCATTAATATTTTTTTCTGAGATTATTTATAACATATTCATTAATTTATTTCCCGTGTTTTTGAAAATATTATATCTGCATTCCTTACGTAATTTTTAAGAGACAAAATTATTAAGTAATAGCAGAAAACTGATCCTGAATGAAGCCCCATTTCGTTAATTTTGTGTGAAGAGTTAACGGATAATCGTTTTTACGACATAAAATATCAAAATTTCAAAGCAAAAATTTCCCGCTAATTGGAGATAAAGAAGTAATCTATTTATGGCAATTTTTAGTTTTGTTAGAATTAGTTTCATTTCATCACAAACTCTACCGAAAATTATCTTATTTTTGTCGGATTCGTAAACGCGTCCTTAACTTTGAATTACCCGGTACATCATTTGTACAAACATTTTTAATACTTACGGCGATGACCAACCGAATTCTATATAATATGGTGCGATACGGCAGCGGACGAACTATTGAAAAAATTTAATTCACACTTGCAAATTTTAACAAGACGTTGGGACAACGTGAAAGCTTCATATTGTCATTCTAGATGCAGACATGTACATATATTTTTGCTGCTTATTGCGTCCACGCGAACGACATCGCGGACAGCAGCTAGTAGTTATGTACGGTGAGCTGTACCCGAACGTCCATATTGAAGCCTCTCTTCATAATATCTAAATCAGTAAAGAATTTATTGTATTATTTGTAACACATTCTACGAACTGGTTCTCGTATTCCAGCGTTTGTACGCAATGTTCACGCACGCTTTCTCCCTGCATCTTCGGCTCAGAGTAGCTGTTCGGGTTGATTCCAGCGGCCTATACCACCACCGTACATTACGTCAAATTGTAAAGTACCATCCGCATCACGTTGACGTCTGGCATTACGCAACCGCGCGTTGTTTCTTGCCTTGTACAGCCACTTTGTGGAATCAATTACCGGCTGCGGTTTTCGCAAAGCGGTATGACTTGGGGACCTTCATGAAAAGAGCATACGTAATATCCCACCGTTAAAGGCGGCATCTCTTGACACCTGTTGTTGCGGATGTCCATGGGCGGTTGCATCACCACTCCCCATCCCGTGAGCCTCTTGTCCGTTTGCCCCCTCTTATATATTAAAAAGTAAATAATAAGGAACTACATCCGTGTCTGTTTCTTTTACAAAAATGTTTAAAATTTACAAAGTTTTAAAACCTTATTGTCAACAGTTGCATACAAGACTTTATCTACACCCATATTCAAATTCAAAATCAAATTCAAATATTTTTATTCAACATAGGATTTAAAATCACTTTTTGAACGTCAAAATCTACCACCCATTCAAAAGAGACTGCCTCAGACCTGAGAAGAATGGGCGCAAGAAACTCAGCGGGCTTTTTTTTTAATATAAAATATGGATTACAGTGTAATATCGTACAATAAACATTTATAATTAAAGAGCCTGAGGGTGTTCGCTTTATTCCCAGTCCGTGGTGTCATTTAGAAAATCGTTTATGCTATAATAACCTTTCCCACACAAACGTTTTTTAACAATTCTTTTAAATTTCGTAACACATTTGTTTTGTACATTTTCTGGGATCATATTGTAGAAGCATATACATCGCCCAACAAAAGACTTACTAACTCGACCCAACCGAGTAGTAGGCATAACAAGTTTATGTTTTTTCCTCGTGTTAACATTATGAATGTCACAGTTTCTAGAAAATTCCTCAATGTGCTTATGAACATACAAAACATTATCGAAAATGTATTGAGAAGCAACAGTCAAAATGTTTATTTCTTTAAATTTTTCTCTTAATGATTCTTTAGGACTTAGGTTATAAATCGCGCGAATAGCCCTCTTCTGCAGCACAAAGATAGTATTAATATCGGCCGCACTGCCCCATAACAATATACCATAGGACATAATACTATGAAAATAACTAAAGTATACTAATCTCGCCGTATCTATGTCAGTTAACCGTCTAATTTTCTTAACCGCATATGCTGCAGAAATAAGCCTATTCGCCAATCCTTCAATGTGGGGGCCCCACTGCAATTTGGAATCAAGAGTAATGCCAAGAAATATAGCAGATTCCACTGGTCTTACCACCTCTCCATTTAATAAAATATTCGCATCTACATATTTGACATTTATATAATAACATAATATGAATCCTCTTATCTGAAACAGTAAGCTTACTGCTAACATTAAAAAGGCCAGTCCTAGTAACCATTACATCATCCAAACGAGTGTTGTAATGTTGTAATAAATTATCTTAACATAACTCAACTTCCCTTCGCCTCACCCGATCACACTTTACTTTATTTTTTCTTTTCTTTTCTTTAGCTTACTCTCCAAGTCAAGTGTGCGTAAGTCTTATTTCAAAAAACGTTAAGAACCACAGAACAGTGTAAAGATATGTTTTTACTCTGTGTTAAGAAGGGTATTATTATTATTTGAAGAGGGTGGCGTTTTGGCTAGTCCTAGTAACACCGTGTAAAAAATTGAACTATTGTGTTCGTCACTTTTACTTATAGCTCGTCGTAAATTCGTGCTGCCTTTACGAACCACAGTTTCTTCTTGACGCGAGTATTACAAAGAACACCTGAAAGCACCAAGGATTATGTTAAGTATTATACATTAGTGGGTCGCAATCGCAGAGTAGATGAACAGTTGTTTCATCAGCCACAAGGACAAATCTGCAAGTTTTATTGTTTTTAATTCCGACCACACTTAGGAGCTTGTGTAGGTGACAGTGCGCAGTAAGTATCCTGGTAAGTATGCATAGATTTTTCCTGTTCAATGATAAAGCTTTATTCGCGTATCTACGGTTAAATGCCGTTATCAGTGCTTTGGACTGGTTTAAACCTGTAGACTTGTTCCAGCGTTTAAGTGCTTCTTGTTGACATTGGTTTCTCAGGGTGTGTCGGATGGCGCTGATTAGGCTGATTAGGCTGTCCAGAAACAGGTTCCAGACCACATTGGACTGCTTTAGCTCCAGCTCTTGCAAGCTCATCGGCCATTTCATTGCCTATGATTCCGGAATGCCCTGGGACCCACCTGAGAATCACTCTGTTCTTCATGCCTAATGAGTTCAGGAATTCAATGCAATTATTGACTAACTTTGTCGCCGTCAAGTTATCGTCTAAAGCCAACAATGCTGCCTGGCTATCAGAGTGAATGTATATGTTTTGGTTAAAGTAGCCTTTTTGGATATTGCTCTGCTTGAAATATGGAGGCAAAATTCCCAGGTTTGTGCTGGATTTAACCTGGGGCGTTCTCCATAGACTCCACAGCCAACTTCATTTTCCATTTTGGACCCATCAGTGAACCATAAGAGGCTCGCATCCATCCACGAGACTTTGTTGTTCATCCAGTCGTCCCTAAAATGTAGTTCCACAATATAGTGATATATATATATATATATATATATATATAGTGGTCCATATATTGTATATATTATAAGAAGGATTACTATTAGGTGATAATAAAAATAGAGAAATTTTAAAATCGATTTAGTAGATCCAGAGATCATTATTAGTGGTGGTTGCGCCAGGGAAATTAAAGTGGACTGTATTAATAAAAGGGGTACTCAGGTGAACAGAACAGGAATCATTGGAGTAAAGGGAATAGCCGGTACTCACCTCTTCTGCAAGATCCTGGGTTCTTCTATATTCGCCTGAGTGGGTTGGCGAACCACAATATATATATAGCGGGACACTTAACGAAGAAATCACTACGATCTCACGGCGGCAAATCAACAGGAATACGAGGATTTCCTGGATTTATACTTAAATGTTGCGGGAGCTCAACTTTCGCATGCGGTTACTTGACGGAATGTGTGTTACACCATACGACCATAGATGTCGCGGCTCGCGGTTTATTCTTAACTTGTACCGGCTAAGTTGCTAGGATAAAGGTGTAAGGGGTTAAGGAAAAGGTTATGTGTTATTTGGACAATTGGCGTTACCATTTTCACCCCCCTTTAATGGGTCACCATTATAAAACCCTTCATAAGATAAGAAAAAACTATTACTCTAGAAACACACGATGCATGAGTACACATACGGATACAGAATCACGGCGGAACGGTACAATATTAATCAAGCTACAAACTAAAGCGGTTCGCGTAAATAAAGAAATATTAATAAACAAGACTTACTCTAAATATAAATAAAAACTAGCGGTAGAAAAATAGAAGCGCGGTTATATTTTATTGTTTAGGCAGAGGACACAAACGAGCGACCGGACGTAGGTAAGTTCCCTTGACGGTTCTTACAGTGCAAACGCGCGTGACGCCGTCCTTCGAGGGATGAACCTTCTCTATGAGCGCCAGGGGCCAAGATAGAGGAGGAACACTATCATTCATTATAATTACTACTGTCCCTGGCTCTATGGATGCGGTAGGAGTATTCCACTTCTGCCGAACTTGTAAGCTGTGGAGGTATTCCATTCTCCAGCGGTTCCAGAACGACTGAACCAAATTATCTAATAAAGAATGTGTATGAAGTAAGCTGACTCGGTCAGACTCTACTTCAGGCGCGGGATAGAGTTTAATAGAGCGGTATGTAAGAAATGAGCTGGCGTTAGAGTCGAGAGCTAAGTGGGGTCAGAGCTCAGTATTGTCAGCGGTCGCGAGTTAAGCAGACACTCTATCTGAGTGAGGACAGGACTGAGTTCTTCATATGATAAAAGTTGTTGTCCGATTACTCGGAACAGATGCGATTTTACTACTTTTACAACGCTTTCCCAGGCACCTCCGAAGTGCGGAGATTTTGGAGATATAAACTTCCACGTTATTCTACTCTCCGTGTACTCTATTTCTAATTTCGGGCGGTACTCTACATCGAGGAATTCATATAACTCGCGAAGATAGGAACTACTACCTTTAAAATTTGTTGCGTTGTCTGTATACATAGTTTGTACCGGACCCCTCCTAGAAAGAAACCTCTTCAACGCTGCGGAAAGCTCGGAGTGCTGAGGTCTGTGGCTAACTCATCGTGTACAGCACGACTAGTGAGGCACGTAAAAATGCAAATGTACGCCTTTTCACTTCGGACGCCACGGCGACGTACCGGTGTATAAGCGATAGGACCTGCGTAGTCGCAGCCTGTATGCGTGAATGCCTTAATAACTTGGCGTGTTCGACAATCGGGTAAGTCTGCCATTAGCGGGTAATTGGGGCGCAGTTTTAAGCGAAAGCAAGGATTGCACATGTGGACGCGCTGTCTCACAATGCGGCGTGCGGACAAGATCCAGAACTCTTGGCGCAAGAGGGACATCAGTAGTTCTGGTCCGGCGTGTAAGTTTTTTACGTGATTGTCGATAATCATACTTACTGTATGATCACTGCGCGGTAATATAATGGGATGCTTATGAGCATAATCTAAAGCGGAATTGGATAGTCGACCACCTACAAGAATTAAACCGTTGGCAATGAAGGGCCTCAGCCGATTAAAAGCTTGTGAACAAGGTTTATTATTTTTTATGTTATTATATTCTACTGCAAAATATTTGCTTTGCAGAGCGCGGAGTATTTTACTTTGAGCGAAGTTCATTTCACTAGCAGACACTGAGTCAGTTCTGCGGCGGTCTACAGACGCTGTAATAGCGCTGCGGAGTGATTTTACATTTATAAATCTATAAACGTACGACACAATGCAAAGTAACTTAGGCCACGATGAAATACGAAGCGCTAAATCATATAACTCGCAATACTTTATTGGTGAAGACACCATATGCGTTAAAAGCTTTTGATCTGGTACGTTACTAATTATTTGTCCCTCTAAATCTTTAAGCGGCAAAGCCCATGGAGCCATAAAGGATGCGTGACCAGCTTCTGCGGTAAAATACCACGCGAAAGTACATCAGCAGGATTCTCGATACCTGAAACATGATAGAAGTTGTCAGCCGGAATGTTTTCCGTAATCTGAACAATGCGGTTGGCGACAAATGTTTGTAATTTATGCGGTGAGCTTTTAGTCCAATATAACGCTGCCTTAGAGTCGGTAAAGGCGTATACATCAATCGGACCATAATTGGAATAACTGTCGAGAACAGCGCGGAGTAACTTAGCCATTAAAACCATAGCAGATTCTAAACGTGCAGTTGTGACGGGTTTTGTCGGGCTGACTTTAGATTTAGCACATACTAATCGAACAGTGTTGCCTGATGACGCGTTAACATGACCGACCCATAAGCCCGTTCACTAGCGTCTGAAAATCCTAAGAGTGTAACTTTACAAGCAATAAATACACCAATGTGTCGCGGTACGCGGAAGTCATTAAGAGACGGCAACTCTAAACAGAATTGTTTCCACTGTTTTATAATACAGTATGTATTTTACTTCTATGAATTAAATGTAGCCACATACTTGTTATAACATTTGCTGACGATATACAAAACATGAAAAAAATCGGTGCACTAGTTAGGTCAAAAAGTAGACTTTTAATTTTGAGCGAATATTAACATGCTGTATTGATTTGATTGTACATTGTACAATCCGGTCACGAGGTCACTGGGTCAACACTCAATGATTCAATGAACTTGAATCTTTGCACATCAAAATGCGATGTTGTTATCCCGCGTGCTTCAAATTCAAAGACGCTGGTCGTTTGTCGGATAGAACACAAGCAATGTTGCCTGTTCGCTTCTCGCGGTGACTTCAAACGTGTCGGACCGTCCTAAAGTAAATGAACGCGGGCGGGCTTAGGGTAGGGTGCAACCTATCGATACATAGCTTCTTTTGAAGGAAATAATACCCGATTCGCTTACTAAATTACTTAAACTTAAATAAATACTTAGTGTATTTAATGAAATGAAATGAAAATGAATTTATTAATTTTTTTTTTTGTTTAAGTAGTAAACAGATAATAATTATAAATAAAGGAGAAATAAACAATAACGTTTTTTAATGTCTTACATGTTATGTAATACAAAGCAATCTAATTTTTAAAAACCGTATCAACTTACCTGTTGTTACTCAGGTTTTATTAAACGGACAATTAAGCGTACAGGAAACCTAATGTTAATTGATCACCGCCGCCCTCATTCTCTTAAAACACCAAAGGAATCACAGGAACATTGCGGGCTTTTAGATAGGTGTACAGGCTGATTTAAAAATATCTATGTCAAGAAAGAAAGTTCTTTGAGAAAGGCACTGTAAGGGAACGCCTGACATCCTGACGGTGGAGATGATATCGTAATTTGTGGCGAGTCGTGCGAAAGTGGAATTTGGCGGCAGGAATCAGGTCAAGCAGTTGTTCGGAAACTCTCAGCAACGCCAAATGATCTAGCCGTTCACAGAGCACTGGATCCCCGACAATTAGAGCAGCTATGCGTTGCACGCGGGCATTAGGTTCTAGCTGATACTGGGGTGCGTCCAACCAGAGGTGACAACAATACAGGCAGTATCTGGTGTTCGTGCGCTTTTGGAGTGCGCTAGAATCTAGGTCAGCTTGAAGTATTACCGTGATCTATTTATGACCCCTAGCTTCATTGAAGCCAATTTGGCTTCCTTGTCACCTTCCAGATGACCTGTAGACATGACCGGACGTGGTCTTCATAATCTTCTCGCAGCCAGAGAGTACACCCTACCCTTGAAATTGCCGAAACGTTAACAGCAGATATCCTCCCCAATAAACACACCTACCCATATTATTATTCTTTCATTATTCTGTGCGAGTGAGGAACTTAATCCGAACGAGTCTGGTCCAATCGTACTGTAGTCATAGGACGACAGCATGTCTCTGTCACATCAAAAAACCCTTTTACCTTTCACCCACAACTCACAAAACAAAAAGTTTCGTAAAAAAATACTTGCTAGTAGTTCATTAAATTTATAATTTGTTAAAATTATAAAAACGTTCGAATAACACAAAAATAGTGGTATCCTATTGTACTCGTATCCTATCCTTGGGTAGATATTTCGTAATGGATGCTAAATAATGGTAAAAAAGTATCGATAAACTATAATTGTGAGGTATTCCCTATTAAAGACTTATTTTTTTCGTTATTTGAATATTTACCACTTCAGTCATCACTAATCAGTGACCAGTGTATCGCGCGTCTTCTGGGCAAATAGATTTGTAAATAATAATTTGCAAATAGATTGTGTTTGCCTTTCGAAGGAATCAAGCTGAAATGAACACTTTCTACTACTATATGTGTATGTGTGTACATGTGTAAATTATGTTTTTAAGTTTGTTAATTGTTATTGCTTTTACGGTAAATTTGACATTTAGTTTTTCTTTGACGTTTGCGAATACGGGTGAGTTATTTTTAATATAATACAACATGCACAATATTGAATTTACAGTTCATTTCAGTTATACCGAAATAAAAAAGTGTTCGTTAGAATGAACATAGAGAATTTTTATTTCGTCGCAAATAAAAATCAAAGGTGAAGCCGATGATCCAGAGGTCAATGTACGTCTCTGTACAGTACTGCTAATTCTTAGTAAATTTATTTGAATATTTATTTTGTTTGAAAATTTCACTTTTTCAATTTAAAGTTTTTAATTAAATAATTAATTTTGCGATAGTTCTGTGGTCTAGTATTACTTATATTTTTATTTATTTCATAGGTATACAGACCATACTGTATAAGAAGGCGGTTCATCATCCCATTGGAGCCCGAGCTGCCAAAGTTCTTTTATCAATAACTTGGCGTATACAATGGTGGGAGCAACGAAACCCATTATATCCCATAGGAGGGCAACTGACGACAATATAAAACGCTTAGTACACTCCTCATTTGCGGCGGGAGCGGTAACCTTAAAATAGTAATAATTTGTGTTATATAATATAAATAACTAATATTTTGTGTTGCATGGATTTGTCAAATTCAACATCACAGGGAATTTTATGAGAGTCAGGAATATGTTTTAAAACAGTTTGACTGTTACTATTCCATTTGACGAGATCCCACTGTGCGCCCTTGAACAAGTCATTAAGATGTGCAGTAGCGACTGCTTCTCGTTCAGTGGGAACTGAGAATGCGTGATCATCCATATATTGAGATGAAAGCGCGATAGCACTCGCGAGCGGGTATTTATCTCCGTCGTCTTCTATGAGTTGCCTTACTGTATGCATGGCATGGTACGGGGACGACGCTAAACTGAAGCAAACTCTTTGAACACAATATAACTGCAACGGTTCGTCAGGATGAAAGCGGTATAAAAAACATTGATAGCGGCGGTCAGATTCGCGCATACCTAGCTGCAAGAACTGTTGGCGGCAGTCTGTCGTCATAGCAACGGCATGAAAACGAAAATTCAAAATATTTTTTATTAAGTCGCCTTGCAATTTCGGCCCTGTATGTAATATATCATTAAGCGATAGCTTACTTCCAGTAGTAGGGGTGGAGGCGTCCATAACAATACGCAAACGAGTGGATATTTTGTCTTCACGCACTACACCAAAATGCGGAATAACGTAAATCGGATCGTGAGCATCATAGCGCGGTGCGGGAGCGATGTAATTTCTCGCGATGTACTCTCGTATAACATCATCATAAGCCAATCTTAATTTCGGTGATGCTTCTAATTTTCTTTCGAGACACAGGAAGCGCCTACGTGCGATATCGAAAGAGTCACCAAGTGTGTACACATCCCCTTTGAACGGAAGGGCAACTATGTATGTCCCACTACTGGGATCGCGGGTCGTGGTTTCTTTATAAAATATTTCGCATTCAACATCTTCTGGGTGTTGAATGGGCGGCGTGGAGGGAGAATCTTCAAGCTCCCAGAATCGCTTGACTAAGGAGTCAATAGCGACACGCTCTTGAGCAGCACAAGAAATCAGAACATGTTGTGAATGATATGTAAATATTGTAGGTACGGAACCCATTAACACGTACCCTAACAACGTGCGGAACACGGAAGGTCCCGGTGAGCCACGGGTGCGGATATTATTTCAGAGAGAAATAAATGCGGGTATATAGAAGCACCTATTAAGGCGTCAATTTTATTAGGTACTCCGAAGGACTCGTCAGCCAGCGGTAATTGCGATAAGCGTGATAACACGGACTGGTCTATCGCAGCGGTAGGTAAGAGATCGGTAATCTGATCAACAACGAGCGGTGAAAAATCAAAATAAATGTTGTTGTCAAAGCGGGAATAAAACTTTAAATTAATAAGCGAATTGTTAATTATTTTTTGTTCGCCACCGAATCCTTTCACAACAATACGTTCGGTGCTTAGCGGTTGATATCCTAGGCGATTGCAACATTCCTGCGTGATGAACTAACATTGCGATCCGGAGTCTAAAAGTATTCTAATGACTTGCGGTTTATTATTAATATCGTAAACAATAACTTGAGCGGTTGGTAATAATACAGCGGTGTTTGTATTCTGAGCGCGGGATGTATGACTTCTCGCACATAGTGCAACATTGTTACGCACGGCGATATGCTCGTCACCACGCGTGTCCGAATCTCGCGGTGATGGCTGTGATGGTGGTATTTCTCTGGTAAAATGTAGCATTGTATGATGGTATGATTTACAAACGCGACGTGATGTACGAGAATAACAATTACTAACTTTGCCTAAGACTTAAGCAGTTTATACAAGCCCGGTTTTTCTTTTATGAATTTAAATCGATCCTGAGGAGACATTTTATTGAACTCCTGACATTAGATTAAATGTTGATGAGTAATGTTCTTCCACAAACATTTGCGGGAAGCAGCGGCAGTGTTGAGATACGTTTGATAAGTCGGGGCGGTGTTATTGGAACGGCGGTTATTATTATTACTTCGCGAAGTACTAACAGTCGCCGTAGTACCTTGCGAACGTTCCAACACTTTAACGCGGGACTGTATAAATTCGACCAACCTATCAAAGCTAGGTATCTCGGATCCACACTGGGTCTCGAATGCACGCACCGTCTCAAAATCTAGCCTTTTACATGCAATATGTACGTGTGTGTGTATGTATGTGTGTGTATTGCAAGGCGCGCACTGCACTTTATAAATTATCATTAAATGAATTAAAGTTAAACGTGGAACCTGATTGTATTGCTTTAAATCCTAACATTTGATTTAAATAAGAAGAGACGAGCAACCGCTTGTCGTCGTACTTGTCTGTTAGGGTTTTTAAGATTAAGTTATAATTCTCAACGCTCGAAGAAATACTGGAGATTTCACTAAGTAGCTTTGATGACAGTTTTCCTAACAAGTAATATAGCCTTTCAGTATCTGATAACAACGGATTGTCATGCACGGTAACCTTGTAACTAACATAAAACAAAGGAAAGTCGCGAATATCTCCTGAGAAGGTAGGTAATTCTATAGGCGCTAACTTACGTCTAGACTTATGTATAGTGTTCATATTATCATTAGAACCCGACGCGACGCTCGGTTGCACTTGAGTCTGTAATCGTTTAACGCGACTGTATAAAGATTCAAATGCTACCAGACTGCTATAGTCAGGCTTCGCGGACGGCGTTAAATATAATAAGCGGGCGTAATATTTCTTTAATGTTTTTTTAAGCTCATTACGAAGTTCGTCAATATTCGCAGATTCATCTAGGAATCTTTCCCTAGCGGCGGTATCAATATTAATACTTTTCTGTGATAAATCGTATATATTTTGTACTATTTGAAAGCTAACTTCGCGTTCAGCTTGTAGCATGACCAATTCCGAATCCATCTCGCCTTCGGAATCCGAAGATATACGAGGATCTTTCTTAGGTGGCATTGTTTATAATCTAAAATAATACAAATCAAATTTGAAGGTAGTTCTAATAATGAGAATGCGACGAAATTAAGTATGTCGCTTTTAATCTTTGTTTGCTCTCGACTCCCTTACGCGGGTGGATTATACGAGGGCGGCATTGAAAATTTCGGGAATCAAGGAACTGACACAACATTACTATTTAAAAAGGCGTCGTAGGCGTCCACAGCTTCTTCAGGTGATGAAAACCTCTGACCACGCAGTTTATTCTTTATTTTAGGGAAAGTATAGAAATCATTACGGCTTAGGTCGGGGCTGTACGGCGGATGGTCTAATAATTCTATGTTTTTTGCTCTAAAAACTCTTTTGTTCTGTGCTCAGTGTGAGAACTCGCATTGTCGTGATGGAGGATAATGCGGCGGTTGCAGTTTTCTTTACGGAGTTCAGAAACGTGTGTGTGTGGCAAACAAATGCTAGCATACCATTCTGCATTAACCGTTCTTTGTCCCCCAAGAGGAATTGTCGCAACATGGCCGGTTTTGGAGACAAACGTGGCCACCATTTTTTTGCAACACTCCGTGAACGAACAATTTTTGTTTCAACTCGTGACTGGTTTTTTGTTTCGGGTTCGTACGCGTATATCCAGGATTCGTCACCTGATACGATGTTGTATACAGCATTTGAGGATCCTGCGTGGAATCTCTCGAGAGTTCTGACGCACCAAATAACGCGAGCCGCTTTTTGCTCTTCACAGAGCAAATCCGGTATCCGTCGGGAAAAAAACTTTTTTACACCTAATTGTTCATGCAAGATTATTTGTATTTGACTCATGCCAATGTCTAAAGTTGCCTGAATTTTGCGGTATGTCACATGTCGACCTTCCTCAATCTGCTTACGCACAGCATCAACGTTTTCTTTGGTGACTGCAGTTTTTGGACGACCTTGATGGGGATCATCACTGAGCTTGACACGTCCACGTTGAAGTTCTGCAAACCAGCGATAAATTGTGGTTTTGTTTAAACACACTGTTTTTGTGTTAAACCACTTCGAAAGTCATAATAAATCATCGCTCTAGAATTTTCTCGAGTCAATTCAATTTTCTCAACGAATAAACAAGTTAGACAAGACCTTGTGACAAGACCGAGAATCTTTTTTTAAATAAATAAATGGTATTTGATTTTTAAAACCAAGGAGTTTTCAATTAAAAAATTTTTAAAATGACAGGAACAGTGGAAATATTCCATTTCCGATACTTTTAGTGCAGCCTAGGTAATGCATGACACTTCAAATGAATGATTTTTGTGCAATGTGTATGCAAATTGCAATTCGGTATTATTTGATATCGATTTATGTAATTACTATTTTAATTAGACTAACAATAAACTATATAATATTATGCGGGGTTACGTGCTACTAATTAACACGGCGGGAAGTTAAATATACTATTGCAAACACGTTTGCACACAGTTGTAACTTTTAAAGAAATCTATAGATATTTAATCAAATAAACTTATTTAATTCACTAATTGAGACCTAATTAAGGTACTCAATATTGGGCGGTTATAATGTTTTAATGCGGAATAATTGCCGATAACCGGCTTTAACGCGGTATGATTTAATGCGGTAGGTACATTACCTTTGAACTATAAAATTCTAAAAGCCTCAAATCGGGCTCGAAGAACCACAAATATGGTTGCGCCAGGGAATTTAAAGTGGACTGTATTAATAAAAGGGGTACTCAGGTGAACAGAACAGGAATCATTCTAGTAAAGGGAATAGCCGGTACTCACCTCTTCTGCAAGATCCTGGGTTCTTCTATATTCGCCTGAGTGTGCTGGCGAATCACAATATATATATCGCGGGACACTTAACGAAGAAATTTTGTTCGCTTAAATGTCACTGCTTGTGGCGGCGACGTGGGACGGGTCGTCCCCTTCCCTAAAATATGGTTGAGGGAGGCGATGGCTGGCTCATGCGTCATGCTCGTGAACGGGCGCTGCTTGTGGTGGCGGGATGATCCTGTTGCCGGGGACTCGGTTTAAGATTCTTTAAAGTTATTGCGTATATATATGTATGGATATATACATGTTTATTTATTTATAATCGCTTATAAAATGCTCACAGAATACCTTTATTGATTTATGGTGTATGTGGATGATGCAGCTACTGTACTCAATAACTTTTCTATTAATTTACATTTATATTTTTTGACTTACTCGTGTAGGACATTGATCATTTAACGTTTGAGTGTGTTTGTTGCATCATTTTACATTTTACATATTATATTGTAATTGAAATGATCTGTAAATCTTGATATAAAGGAGTGTCAATGAGTTTCTTGCTACTTCTTCTCATTAGCTCAACCATTTACGAAGTAGCGGTAGATTCAATTAGAAAAATATTTAATTTTTTTTGACATTCATAAGTGTCATTTTCGTGACCTACTTGAATAAACTGACTTTGATTTGATTTGATTTGAAATCACTACGATCTCACGGCGGCAAATCAATAGGTATACGAGGATTTCCTGGATTTATACTTAAAAGTTGCGGGAGCTCAACTTTCGGGTGCGGTTACTTGACGGAATGTGTGTTACGCCATACGACCATAAATGTCGCGGCTCGCGGTTTATTCTTAACTTGTACCGGCTAAGTTGCTAGGATAAAGGTGTTAAGGAAAAGGTTGTGGGTTATTTGGACAATTCGCGTTACCAAGTAGAAAGTATTTGCTATTCAGGACGGCGACAAATCCAACAAATTAAAAATCATGAAAATTGGTCCAGCCGTTCTCCAGTTGTAAGTTAAGTTTAATTGGAACTAACTATTTTTTAAGATGATCTCACTAATAAACACTATAGTTTGTAAGGATAGATAGGTACGATGGTATATGGTGCAAAATATATAGGTAGCTACTGCAATATACTCCTATAACCTGATAAACGATTTACTTCGTTCAGCATTAACATAAAGTTATATGATTTAGAAATGTGTGAGCAAGCCACGCATGCCTGTTACCTCCCTGCGATTTGGTGATAATAATTGAAAATGCTACTTTTAATGTGAACTTCAGGCGTTTGAAATTAAAAACTCCCCCGCCCGTAGTCATTCAACCGCCCGTCACCAGTCCACACGATAATTAACAATAATATAAAATAAAATAACACGGTGCCCGTGCACCGTGTTATTTTATTATTGTTTTCAAATTTCACATGAGCACTATGCTCCTCTATCGTTTCAAAATTAAAAATTCACACCGTACACGTTGCCGTGATAAGCCACCAGAATATACCAAAGTATGCACGTCTATCAGCACACCACGTAAATAAGCATATACAGGTGCCCCCTGCAGTACCCCACTGCACTGTCAAGAACAGATGCCGCGATGGATTTTATCTTAAAGTTATTGCGTTATCTTCGTTTAATATGAATTTATGAAAGTTTTAAGAAACAACGATATTAATAAGTCATGTGTGTCAGAGGACCAGTAGTGGGTATCACCTATCACTTTGACTTTGTTCTAAATTTCAGTTTTAGACCAATAAATTAAACGCATGAGTACAAAATGGCCTCTCGCCGAAAGCAGGAGTGCTATCAGGCTTGAGTCAATGTGGTGGATGGAATGTAAGGGATCTAAGGATGTAAATTCTAGCGAACTTAAAAAACACTACAATCATGCCTCTAACTCCTTCAAAGGAGTTATTGCTGACGCGAAGTCGAAGCAAGACAGAATTGGCGAGAGACTTGCCGCAGGAACTCGTACATTCTGGTCGGTCGCTAAGGCTGTCAAAGGAAACTTCTGCCAGTCAGCCATTCCGCCACTGCACAGGGACGATGACTCGCTGACCCATGACGCGAAAGAGAAAACTGATCTCCTGGGCTCCGTCTTCGCGTCCAACTTAACTCTAGAAGACCAAGATGTACCACCACCGCATATTCCGCGGTGCAAGTTATACATGCCGGAGGTAAAAAGCGGCAAGGCACCGTGCTCAAGGCGCTTCGCACCTTGGACATTCACAAATCGAGCGGGCCCGATGGGATTCCCCCGATAGTGCTGCGAACATGATTGTACTCCGGAACTGGCGCCGGTCCTTACCCTTCTTTCCGGCTCATGAGTAGGACTCATCAGGCGCTGTCCCGAAATTATGGAAGGCGGCTTTAGTGCACCCGTACCCTAAGAAAGATCAACGCTCGGAGCCGTCAAACTACCGCGCCATTATCAACCGCCAGCTCTAGGGATACCTAGAGGATCACCAGCTGATCAGCGACTGCCAGTACGGGTTCCATTAGGGTCGCTCAGCTGGTGATGCATACCTCACTCATAAATGGGCGCAAGCGATTGCGTCGAAGGGAGAGGCGTTGGCGGTGAGTTTGGACATAGCGAAGGCCTTCGATCGGATGTGGCATAAAGCGCTTATAGCGAAACTGCCATCCTAGGGGCTTCATGGGAAGTTGTGCAAATGGGTCACTAGCTTTTTGGCCGATCGGACTATCAAGGTAGTTATCAACGGTGCATGCTCCGACTAAAAACCCATAAACGCTGGTGTCCCGTAAGACGCTGCGTGCTATCCCCTACACTGTTTCTTCTGCATATCAATGATATGCTGCAAATCAGTAGTACCCATTGCTATGCAGACGACAGCACAGGGTATACTTCCTTCACCGGCCGTGCCAAAATGTCCCGGAATAGCGTCAACAAGAACCGGAACAAACTTGTGTCTGAAATCGAGACTATGCTTTGCAAAGTCTCGGAATGGGGCCGACAAAATTTTGTCCAATTCAACCCCAAGAAGACAAAAGTTTATGCGTTCATCACTAAAAAGTCTCCCTTTGTCATATCTCCTCGATTCGAGGTCACTCCTCTGACGGCCACAGCGTATATTGGCATACTTGGAGTCAATATATTGAGCGACGTTCAGTTCCATGGTCACATGAAGAGAGGGCCAAACTGGCCTCTAAAAATCTTCGTATACTCACTAACGCAAGACAGTATTGACTAAAAGCCACCGCCTGCAACTTTATAAGGCGCAAATTCAGCCTCACATGGAGTACTGTTCTCACCTCTGGGCGGGTGCTTCCCAGTACCAGCTTCTTCCATTTGACCGTATACAACGAAGAGCGGTTCGAACTATCGACGATTAAGTCATCTCTGATCGGCTTGATTCTTTGGCTTTGCGTAGATATGTGAGAGT
Organism: Leptidea sinapis; assembly: GCF_905404315.1. Taxonomy (NCBI): domain Eukaryota; kingdom Metazoa; phylum Arthropoda; class Insecta; order Lepidoptera; family Pieridae; genus Leptidea; species Leptidea sinapis. The sequence goes on along the minus strand of NC_066288.1, from coordinate 472,550 downwards.
GCTCAGAGGAGCTGTTCGGGTTGGTTCCAGCGGCCGAATTCCACCACCGGACATTATGTGCAAAGTACCACGTTGCCTCGCACAGCCACTTTGTGGAATCAATTACCGGCTGCGGTTTTCCCGAACAGATACGACTTAGGGACTTTCAAGAAAAAAGTATACTCCCACCTTAAAGGCCGGAAATTGCCTCACCTCTCCCCATTTTTTTTTTTTTTATGGAATAGGAGGACAAGCGAGCGTACGGGTCACCTGTTGTTAAGTGATCACCGCCGCCCACAATCTCTGCCAACACCAGAGGAATCACAGGAGCGTTGCCGGCCTTTAAGGAAGGTGTACGCGCTTTTTTTGAAGGTACCCATGTCGTATCGTCCCGGAAACACCGCACAAGGAAGCTCATTCCACAGCTTTGTAGTACGTGGAAGAAAGCTCCTTGAAAACCGCACTGTGGAGGACCGCCACACATCCAGATGGTGAGGATGATATCCTAACTTGTGGCGTGTCGTGCGAAGGTGGAATTCGGCGGCAGGAATCAGGTTAAACAGCTCTTCGGAACACTCCCCGTGATAAATGCGGTAGAAGACACACAATGAAGCGACGTCTCTACGCAACGCCAAGTGATCCAGCCGTTCACAGAGCACTGGGTCCCCGACAATTCGAGCTGCTCTGCGTTGCACGCGGTCAAATGGATCGAGCTGATACTGGGGTGCGCCAGACCGGAGATGACAGCAATACTCCATGTGTGGCCGGACCTGCGCTTTGTAGAGCGCTAGTATGTGGGCCGGCTTGAAGTATTGCCGTGCTCTATTAATGACGCCCAGTTTCTTTGAAGCCAATTTGGCTTTGCCTTCCAGATGACCACGAAATTAGCAATCGCTCGAGATTTCGAGACCCAGTATTTCGATACTAGGCGAGGCTTTGAGGGAAGTGTTGTCGAAGAGCGGTGAAACGACAAATGGGGTTTTTTTAGTGGTAAACGCGCAAACTTGAGTCTTCTGGGGGTTAAATTGGACAAGGTTCAATTTTCCCCATTCCGCGACCTTCTCAAGAGAGGACTCGATAGAAGACACAAGTTTCTCCCGGCACTGGTCGACGATTTCCCGAGAGAGACCTGCATGGCCCGTGTATATGGCATCACCAGTGCTGTCGTCTGCATAGCAATGAATGTTAGAGGTGTCCAACATATCATTGATATGCAGAAGAAACAGCGTGGGAGACAGCACACAGCCTTGGGGCACTCCAGCATTCACGGGCTTCGGGTTCGAGCAATATCCGTCGACAACGACCTGTATGCTACGCCCAGTGAGGAAGCCTGAGGTCCACTTGCACAAGCTCTCGGGAAGCCCAAATGATGGAAGTTTGGAGAGGAGCGCCTTGTGCCATACACGATCAAAGGCCTTCGCTATATCCAGGCTAACTGCCAGGCCTTCCCCCTAGCTTTCAATAGCCGCAGCCCATCTATGTGTCAGGTATACCAGAAGATCACCTGCCGACCGACCATGGCGAAACCCGTATTGTCGGTCGTTGATCAACTGGTGACCCTCTAGGTATACCAAGAGCTGACGGCTAATTATGCTCTCCATGATTTTGGAGAGCAGGGATGTAATAGCAATAGGCCTCTAGTTTGCCGGATCCGAACTGTCTCCTTTTTCTTGGATCGGATGGACAAGGGCTGACTTCCATGAGTCAGGGACTACGCCTTTGCAAAATTATGCACAGATCGCCCTGCGTAGTCTGTGGTACGTGATCCAAGCCATTCGGCATTGTGCCCGTTGAAATCACTCAAGACTACGATTTCAGCGGAGGGGATCTGTGCAAGTACGTCCTCAATTGCCGCTTGAACGCAGCCCATGAGATGATCGGTTTCTGCGTTACCACTATGGGACCTGTAGACACACGCATAGATGCGGACGCGGTCCTCTAAATCTACGCGGAGCCAGAGAGTGGACAGGTCCCTACCCTCAAAATTGCCGAGACGGCGACAGCAGATATCCTCCCTAACGTACACACATACCCCGGTACCCTCGTGGGGTAAAATCTCTTTTAGTACCGCTGTCATATTCGGGTGGAGGGGGGGGGGGGGAATGGCCACCGGTCCTCGACACTAACCTATGCGAAACATAGCGGCACTAGGCCGCTACATCACGCTGGTATTCTGTGCGAGTGTGGTAATTAACCCGGACGAGTCTGGCCCGATTGTGCTGACGTCAAAAGACGGCAGCGTGACTCTCCCACTTCTAAAAAGCCCTTAGTCGCCTCTTACGACACCCATGGGCCCGGGAAAAGTACAGGGCCCCATTCCATGAGCCTTTGGCCAGTTTGCCCCCTCTTATATGAAAACAAAAAAAACATCTCTGTTACAACAAAGGAGTTTCAACGATGTTTTTAGACAATCATGCATATAGGCCGGGGTCTCTCTAACATTTCCTCAAGAGGTTTCGTAATAAGATACTTGCTCGCTTTTTCAGTTGTTGTAATGACCAAATGGTCTAACTACATAATCTCTTGTAAGTTAAATAGTGTAGAGCTATTACTTCTACATATAATTATAATAATATTGTAATAATGACACATTTTTTACACAAATTATCTTGCCCCAAATTAGGCATATATAGCCTGTGTTATGGGTTGCAAGACAATGATATATTTACAATACAATATACTTACTTAAACATACATAAATACATATAAATATCCATGTATCGGAAACAAACATCCATATTCATCATATAAATGCTTGCACCTACCGGGATTTGAACCCGGGACCTCTAGCTTAGTATAATATATAAACATAATACGTGTACGTCTTAATCTTAATATATATATTTATTTTGTGCGTTTGTTGTAACTGAACTCCTTATAAACGGCTGGACCGATTTTGATGATTTTTTTGTGTTTTTCAGTGTATATGAGATTGGTTTAGATTCTTAATTCCGTCCATATATCTTAATATATATATATTTCTTTTGTGCGTCTTTTGTAACTGAACTACTCCTTAACGGCTGGACCAATTTTAAAGAAACTTTCTGTGTGTCTTCAAGTGGATTCGAGAATGTTTTAGATTCATAATTGAACTACCCCCTAAACGACTGAGCTGATTTTGATGATTTTTTGTGTGTTCTAGTGAATTTGATTAGATTAGATTCTTAGATTCTCAATTCCGTCCAAATAATATAATTCTCCTGATCATGTGTATGTAAGTGAACTCATCCTGACGGCTGGACCGATTAAAAATAGCCTTTATTCAGACAAAATACTTAATATAATTTTACATGCATTATTATTATTTAAATTTGACAGTATTTTCCTTCTTAAATTATATATATATATACATTTTTTTTAATTAGTTGAATAATTATGGGTTTTGTCTGTTTGTCTATTATAGACATAGGCCTCCTCCAACTGCCTCCACTGAATCCTGTTTTCAGCTGTTCTAGTCCATGAACTACCGGAAACTGCTTTAATCTCGTCCACCCATCTCCTAAATGGTCTACCTCGGTTTCTTTTTCTGTCTCTCGGATACCAGTTCATTAGAGTTTTACACCATTTCTCTCGTCCTCTTATAGTATGCCCCGTCCACTTCCATTTAAGTTTCCTTATTATAACAGAAACATCCTTTGTTTGCGTTTGCTTTTTGATTGCTGATGTTCTTATTTTGTCTCATAATCTTTTCCCCATCATGCTCCTCTGTTTTTTGCGTTTTGACAGACTTCTAATTTTCGAGCGTGTGCCTTTGTAAGGGCCCATGTTTGACATACGTATGTAAGGACAGGGAGGATGCAGGTGTTAAAAAGTTTCATTTTGATGTTCATGCTTATTTCACTGTTGGTCATCACTTCTTTTAGACTCCAGTACCTTTTCCAAGCATTGCCTATTCGTCTTTCTATTTCCTTTGAAGTGAGGTCTGACGGCGAGATTATTTGGCCTAGATAAACGTATTCATTGACATATTCAATGAAAACGTTCTCCAGAACCGCAGTGAGCAACTTTTTGAATTTTCGTCGAACACCCCTTTGAATTTTTATTACTTCGCCTTCTCTTTCTGCTTTTATTTTAGCTGTGCTACAATTATATACATTTCTTTTTATTTATACATATTTATTTTCAATTCCCTGAATCTTTAGAGCTTGCCAAATCATTTGATGTTCAAGCGAATCAAAAGCCTTGCAGTAATCCACGAAACAGCAGTAAAAGTTTGAATTAAATTCTTTGCCTTTATCGAAAAGTTATTTGACTACATGTATGTGATCCAATGTCGAATACCCGCTCCGAAATCCCGCTTGTTCTCTCGGCTGGTTCTCATCGAGCTTTTTGGTTATACGAACCAAGATAACTTTTGCAAAAAATTTATATATATTAGACATCAGGCTGATAGGCCTGTAATTGTTGATGTCATTTTTGTTCCCTTTTTTGTGTAGCAATATTATTGTCGATATAGTCCACTGATGGGTAATATGCTCGCTCTGTAGGATTTCATTGAATATAATAATAATAATAATATAATAATAATATCTATTTATTTTCTCCTCGCAAAGATCTTAAAGCTAAAACAGTACAGTAGTGTTACATTTTTTTAACAGATAGTATTTTGTGAGGAGCTGGTGTCTGAAGTAGGTTGACCCTGTATTACAGATCACCAGGACCTCACCCCCAGATATAAGGATCACAATGATTAAAATAGTACACATCCGTACTAGTAGCTAGAAGAGCAACAATAGATCATAAGAATAAATGACTTTAAATTTGTAAATTACTAGTAATAAAATGTGTGTGTGTATGTGTGCGGAGGGCTTGTGTGTGTGTGTGTGTGTGTGTGTGTGTGTGTGTGTGGGCGTACTCTACTCTCAGTTACTATTAGTGTAGAAGGTTTTCAGTTGAGGTATAGTCCAATTTCTGTAACCACTCTGTCAAGATACGCTTGCATTTAGTTCTGTTGAGGTGGTAAATTGACAGCTCTTTGTTTACCTTATTGTAAAGGTTATTACCTTGAACACAGAAGAGTCTTTGGGAGAATCTTGTATTAAACAATAATTTTTCACAGATTCTATCTTTTCGCCGTTGCGCTTTATTTTTTTCCGGATCGTAACTGGTAAGGCTATGTTTTTTTAAAACTGTATGCAGGATATAAAGCTGACGCACAGTTAGAACCTTTGATAGTTTATAGAGTTCTGTAGTGGGATGGTAGATTGGTAATGAGTTACTTACTTTCAATATAGCTCTTTGGGCCCTTTCTATTTTGAGGAAGTGTGATTTTGTAGCGCCGCCCCAAGAAGTGATGCAATATGTTAATATCGACTGACACAAAGCTTGATATATGTTTTTCATCAAGTCCTTTTCAGCTTCATTTCTCAAATTTTTAAAAATGACTATTAATTTTCGCACTCGTTTTGCTAGTTGTCCTATGTGGCATTGAAAATTTAACTTGTTATCTACCATAATACCAAGATACTTGATGGTCTCTGATTTCTGTATTTTGGCACAGGGACAATGTAAGTCTTCAGAATTACCACATGAGTGGAACATTATATTATGATTGGTTGTAAATTCTGATTTTCTTAGAGAAAAGCTAATATAACTGGTTTTAACTATATTTAATGTCAGGACATTGTTATTTAGCCATTCACTGACGGTATTAAAGCCCTTTTGTGCACTCAAATACACTTCTTCCCAAGTATCTCCTCTAAACAATAAAGCTGTGTCATCAGCAAAGGTAACTATTTTAGCATTTGGGAGCTGTAGTTGACATAGGTCGTTTATATATACTAAAAATAATGTAGGGCCAAGAATACTTCCCTGAGGGACGATATGTGTATTAATATCGGTGCAATGCTGTCTTTGTATTCTATAAGGAATTCGTTAATGATGCCATCAGAACCAGGAGCTTTATCTTTCTTTTGTGTTGATATTGCTTTTTTTACCTCTGCCAGCAATATTGGTGGTACTTCCTCCTGTCCAGATAAATCTATTTTTGGTGTCATGGTTTGGCTTGAGTATAATTTTTTAAAGAAGTTAGTTGCTATTGTTGTTATTTCACATCTTCTGGTCGCACTTCTATCGTTTCTGTCTTTCATATTGGGTATCCAATCTCGTTTTCTTGATAGTTCTTTTAATGCTTTCTTTGCTCCGCCTGTTTTCTGTATACATTTTTCCAGTTTTTCTAACCTATATTTTTGTCTTTCTTTCCTCATATTGACGTTTATTTGTTTACTTATTGTTGTTATGTCCTTTCTTACATCTTTTGTTTTATTAGATGTTGAGAAAAGGTTGGATCTTATTTCTAGTAGCTGCTTTGTTTCTTCTGATAGCCATGATATTTTATTGTTTCTAGTATCCAAAGCACTTTCTGGAGCCCTTTCATTTATAATTTCTTGCAGTTTGTTGTATTTGTCTTGTATAGGTATTTGTTTTGTGTTTTCTATGACGTTAATTAAGTTTTCTTTAATTCCATTGACATTGAGGCTTGGAATATTTTTGTTAGATTTGCTTTAAAAGGTCTTTCCTTAGAGGTATTTAATTTTAGTTCGGCTCTGACAGGTCTGTAGTTACTGTTAAAGTTTAAATTATTTATAACTCTACAGTCTTGGAAAGCTGTACTTCTGTTTGAGAGAATGTTATCAATCTCATTTTTATAGCTACCGTCTGGAGACATCCACGTCCATCTGTTGCTTGGTCGATTTTTATAATAACTGTTCAATATTCTCAGATTATTCTCGAATGCTAAGTGAATCAGTTTCTCAGTGGCCCAAGCACTATATCTTCACCATCTACTCTGCATCCTGTTCGCGCTCTCATCACTATTAGGTTACTGTATGTATGAGATTTTATTGTTTCTGTTAGCTGCAAATAGAAAGAGTCGATTTCTGTGCTGGTTGCTTACTCCGTCGGGGAGTAGATTTGTTCTATGGACCACATTTCGCCTAAAAGTTTTAGATTTAATACAACGATTTGCTCAGATATGCCTAAAAAATCATCTATACAGTCTTTTAATTCTTTTTTCACTAAGAAGCCTACACCGTATTGGCCTGGTGTGTAACCGTTATGGTAAAAAATAAATTCGCCATAGTCTTCTATGTTTTCTCCTATACGTCTCACTTCACCTAAACCAACGATAGACCATTTTATATTGTCTAATGCCAACATAAGTTCTATAAATTTTTCTTCAGATCTCAGTGAAAGTGTATTATATGTAAGGATATGTAAGGTGCTATTCCGATGGCGAGGTTCCTTGAGTAGTTTTTGGTTTGAGTTGGGCAGATTATTTGGAGGGTAGTAGTCATCTTCCTCCACGGTGACCAGCCGGCTTGGGGTGCTTATCTTCAGTGTTGGTTTGTATAAGGATTTTGTTTTAATTTTAATTTGGTTCCGGATGCCTATGTCGGTTACTGGTTTTTTGGAATCTCCGATAAAGAAGTTGACCTTCCTCGTGCTGTATAATTTAATATATTGGGATTTATTATTTCTTTTGTAGCCTTAGTAGGCGAGTTTCTTTCTGCAATTGTGTTTGTGTTCGACTTCTTTTGTGATGACCAATATGGTGATCCAGTCTGATCTCTTTTTCTTTTTTCTCGACCGGCCTCGTTAGGTTTCTTTACTACTAATTTATTGTGCTTCAAGTATGCGATGTTTCCCTTATTTCGTTCTTCTTCTAGTTTTGGTTGTAGCTGTTTCCTCGTTTCAAGGACGCCCTTCGAATATTCTTTTACATATATACCTTGTGGAAGATGAGATTTATTTTTAAGTATCAGATGTTTTTTCCATGTAGTCGTAAAGCTCACAACAATCGGGCGGCGTTTAGTGGCTTTCGCACCGATTCTATAAATATTACTAATTTCTTGACAGTCCAGAGGGGTGCCAGCTTCTACAATAGTTTTCTTTATATATTCTACAAAATCTATTTCTCTTTTTCCGTTTTCTTCGACACCGAAAAAGACTAAATTATTCTTACGTTTCTCTGTATCCACATAGTGTAGCTTTTGTTCTAATTCAGTAATTTTTAATTTGATGTTGGTATTTTCTTCAATAAGCGATTCCAATTTTTTATTTAAAGCCTCCGTAACATTTTTTGTTACTGTACTAGTTATTATTAGTGTTTGTTGATTTTGTTTGTCTTCTAATTTCTACCATAATATTTCCATATTTTTATCCATTTTCTAGAGTAATTTGGGTTTGGTTGGTTTATGTAATGGTAACAAACACTAAATGGTAGATTACTTGAGTAATTTTCTAGGGTAAAATTTTTAGGGTAATATTTAGGGTAATTTTCTAGGGTAAATTGGGTTTATGTAATAATTACACTAAATTTATATTTTGGTGCTTACCACACTACTGAATATGTCAATTCGGTTATTCTTCTAGTCTGTGATTGTGATTCGGTGTATAGGTTGGCACTATTGTAATAAATATGGCTGAAGTAATAATAACTTGCTGTTGTCTTCCAAGTTTAGTTGTGCACACTTCGATCAAAATTGACGCTTGAGTAACTGATTTCGCATTAATTCTTCTATATGTTTGAACTTCTTGTGACTGTTCCCGCGAGATATACACTATTTTGTTTTCGTATGTCACTTATTTGCACTGTTTTGTAATTATTTAATAAGACAATCACTCAGTACGTGTTTACAATTACGCAGCCGGAACCGGAGGAGAACTAGTATATTATAAATACATTTTTATTAATTTTTTCTATCAATGTTTTAATATTTAATACACACCAATAAGTGATTAAAGGATTCCACCAACTGGACAACACTGAGTGACTAATAAGTCTCTCTTTTTCTAACAATTTATTTATGGAGAGGAAGTCAAACAGGCCTGTCAACCAAGCTAAGCTCTACGTAACGCCAGGTGATAGAGCCGTTCTCAGAGCACTGGATCTCCGACAATTTGACAGCTCCGTCCTTCTATGTTATAATTTTTAATTTAGTCTATTTAAAATTTCTTAAGTCCCACTGAGCATTTTATTTTGTGGGAACTGAACGACACTACGCCGTCACGATCAGCTATTCAACGCTATTTCGCTTAAAGCCTCTGTTTGTTGTTTGTTATTTACTTACCTACATAACACCCTCAGAGGAGAGTTCAATATTCGGTTTATATTACTTAAGAAGAAACTACGAACCACATCAAAATAGCTTCGGATTTTTTTTATGACAATAAGGGATGAGACGATCAGAACGTTCAGCTGATGGTAAATGATACACCCTGCCCATTACAATGCAGTGCCGCTCAGGATTCTTGAAAAACCCAATAATTCTGAACGGCACTGCAACTGCAGTCGTCACCTTGAGACATAAGATATTAAGTCTCATTTGCTCAGTCATTTCACTAGCTACGGCGACCCTCACACCGAAACATAATAATGCTTACACATTAATGTTTCACGGCAGAAATACCCACCCGTAATCTAGCCGGCATCCTGCGCAAAGGAGCCTCCCACTGGTTCGTTCGTCTAATGTGTCTCGAACACCTCACATTGAAATAAACATGACAGAATTAAATTATAAAAGCCAACTGTTCAACACATTAACCGGAAGCTGATTATAAAGTCACATTTTACTAATTCAGTTCCACATTGTACAACCAGCCGGCCGGCGCTGGTAACTTGGTAACTCATTTAGTTATACAGTCAAGTTGAAACTGAAAGCTCACGTAAGTTATAAGCAACCGAATTTACACCACTTTATAAGAGGAGGTTATAAGAAACCTCAATGAAACGTAATAGTATAGTGGTGTACGTCTATTTCTGGTCGCAGCCTCGCGTGCCCTCCGCGGTCACTCCCCACTTCTAATAATAATAAATTCTTTATTGCCATTCAACACATTACAAATATAAAATGAATAATTAAGCTACGCTATGAAACAAAAGGCAAAAGGAAAAGGCTCAGCTTCACCTGACATGGAATCATGGATTTATGTTTCCATGCAGCGCTGTTTTTCAGCCATCCCCTCCTCCCTAAGGTGTTGAGTGGGAGTGGGTGCATTGTGGCTCCCCGATTACCTACTTAAGCTCTCTTTTTTTCTTATATTCAAATTCAAATATTTATATTTAAAATAGGATGTAACATCACTTATTTGAAAGTGAAAAAAACTACCACCCATTCCAAAATGAATGCCTCAGGCCTGAGAACAATGTTTTGTTTTTTCATCAAAAATATGTTTTACAATTAAAGTAACATTGTACAATTAAACTTATTATTTAATAGCCTGAGGGCGGTCGCTCCTTTCCCAATCTGTGGTATCATTAAGAAAGTCATTTATATTATAGTAGCCTTTACGTCACACAAACGTTTCTTAACAATTCTTTTGAATAACGCAATACTTTTGTTTTGAACACTTTCTGGTATCCTGTAGTAAAAGCATCGCCCCACAAAAGACTTGCTAACTCGACTTAGCCGAGTAGTAGGCATTATAAACTTATGTCTGTTCCTGGTGTTAACATTATGGTTATGACAGTTTCTCGCAAATTCACTTATGTGCCTATGAACATACATTATTTTATCAAGAATATATTGAGAAGCAACAGTCAAGAAGTTAATTTCTTTGAATTTTGCTCTCAATGATTTCTTAGGGCCTAGGTTATAAATAGCGCGAATTGCCCTCTTCTGCAGCACAAATATTGTATTAATATCGGCAGCGCTGTCCTATAGCAATATAGTATAGGACATAATACTATGGAAGTAACTAAAGTATACAATTCGCGCCGTAAGTCAGTTAATTGTCTAATCTTTTCAACCGCGTAAAGGCATAAAAGGCATTTATTTTCTCAAAATTGATTCCTTTAGAATTCTTTTTGATGTCATTTCACCGTCATGTCTCCGCTTCGGAAACAAATGGCGCTCTGAGAGAGAAGAAGCGGCGCAAGAAACTCTCCCAGCATTCTATTTTTTTGCGCTCTTTTCAATAAAAATATACAATATTGTACAGTCATTTCTATCGCTATAAAATAGTCACAATCTAGTCCTAGGCTGTCCGATCATTTAGATATTCAGCAGTGGAGTAATAGGATTTACGACATAGCCATTTTTTTATAAAATATTTAAATTTATTTATAGATAATGCCTGAACAGTGGCTGGGACTTTATTGTAGAAGTGTATACATTTACCCATCTGCTAGATGGGCAATATGTGGACCCCACTGAAGCTTTTTATCTAACGTGATACCCAAGAAGACCGTAGTGTCCACAAGTTCCAATCTCTGGACATTTATAAGTACGTTGGTTTGTACCTCCGCTGTGTTTGGTGTAATGAACCGTAAACACTTTGTATTTTTACTGTTTAAGTCCAGATTATTCGTCTCAAACCAACGCACTATCTTTGAGAGTGCATTGCTTACCTCGTCATCAATCACGTCACTTCACTTTAAAAATAAGTGAAGTATCATTAGCAAACAATACAATCTCATGGCTATCATCTACCACAAACGGTAGATCGTTAATAAATATAAGAAACAAGAAAGGACCGAGAATAGAACCCTGTGGAACACCTATTCCCACAGGTTTACCCGAAGACCGTTTGCCATTTACATCGACTGTCTGAACTCTTTCGCTTAAATATGATTTTAACAGATTTAGGGCTCTATTTTTCACTCCATAATGTTTTAGTTTTAGGAGTAAAGTTTCATGGTGGACGCAGTCAAATGCTTTTGACAAATCACAAAAAATGCCCAATGCATCCTGTGACTAGTGAAACCTAACTGATTTTTGTTCATTAATTTACAAAAATGCATTTGTAGCTGTTGAAGCAAAAGTTTTTCAAAAATTTTTCTAAAAACAGGCAGCACTTGAAATAGGTCTGAAATTAGCAGGGTCAAAAGAACTGCCCGATTTAAACAAAGATATAACTTTGCTGCATTTCATGAGGTCAGGGAACACACCCTCATCTATGCATTCATTAAATATTATTGCTAATTCAGCTGCTATAATGTCAAGTATGTATTTTACAATATTAGTCGAATGGCTCCATAAGTCTTTTGTATTTTTTAGGTTAATTAATTTAAAGATTTTTATTATATCGCTACCTGTAACATACTTAAATTTCAAATTAGTGGAAGATACTGGTACGTGTAATTTAAGCATATCATATGCTGCTTTTGGCGAAGAGTTAAGGTCTTTGGTCGTGACAATCGGGATTTCGGAGAAGTATTTATCAAATTCATTTGCAATTTCTTTTTCTGAATTTATAACGCGATTATTAATATTTAAACAGATAGAGGTGTTACGGCAATTCGATCTACCAGTTTCATTGTTAATTACACTCCAAGTAGCTTTTACTTTATTATTACTGTTTTTAATTTATCTGCAATGAAACGTGTTTTCGCTTCATGACAAACTACTTTAAAGAGCATGGAGTATTTTTTTACATATATTTTAAATTCTTCACTATTATTGTAATGTTTCTCATAATAAAGGTCATATAAGCGTTTACGACTTTTGTGGATACCCATTGTTGCCCAATCATTAAAACAACTGTCACCGTTACTGGAGTAAAAATCCTGTCAATTTCCTCACAGAAGGAATTGTATAGTGAAAATTAGCAGTTTCACCACAGTGTAAAAATGGTATTGTATTTACCAAATTATTTCTACACCGCTCAAGACGGCTACCCGTAACTGGTATAATCGTCACATTTTTTGGTCTGACATTGTCCAATCTTGTATTTACTTTTACAAGTTGCCCACTATGGTCGGACTGAAGATTATTAATTATGAGTTTACTAGTAATAGTAACATCTATAAAAATATTATCTAAACAGGTTGCTGTTGTAGAAGTTATTCTAGTAGGTTCCCAAAATATTTTGAACAAATTAAAACTTTGAAATAAATTTTTAAGGCTAGTACCATTGGCCGAAGGTTCAAGCAAGTTTATATTAAAGTCTCCACACACTATAATTGACTTGCTGGTTTTGCAAAATTTTGATAGTAGCTCCTCCATTCTATGTTGGAATTGTTCATATGATGCAATGAGGGGGCGGTATATACTAACAATAATAAATTGCTCTAGTTCTATACAAGCTATCTCAAAAAGTTGTTCTATAGAGAGATTAACAATATCTCTTCTATTTTTACATTTTAATCTATTATTAATAATATTAGGGAACCTCCATGTATTGCCCTACTTCTACAAAACGAACTGACTACTTTATGTTCTCTAAAACTAAACTGGAGCTGATGACTCTTACGCCAATGTTCTGTAATACATAATATATCTATATTACAGCAGCTCAAAAACAGTTCAATTTCTAATTCCTTACTTGAGATACCTTGTATATTCTGGTGAACAATATTTATGAGCTTTATATTATGATTATCTATAGCAGTAACATTTATATTTGGTGAATGTTGCCTGTTTTGTATGATATTGCAAGAGTTGTCCTCCCTTGTCAAATAACGTAATTTAAATTATATATATGCTGCAGAACTAAGTCTGTTCGCCAATCCTTCAATATGGGGGCCCCATTGTAATTTGGAATTTAGAGTAATGCCAAGAAATTTAGCAGATTCAACCGTTTTTATCACCTCTCCGTTTAACAAAACACTTGCATCAACATTTTTGACATTTGGTACGGTAAATTTTATATATTTCGTTTTCTTGCTATTTAACAATAGGTTATTAGCGTTAAGCCAGTACATGATGTTTGATAGAATATCGTTCACTTCTTCATACATAGCTTGGGTTCTTTTCACTTTAAAAATCAGTGAAGTGTCGTCCGCAAACAATACTACCTTATGTTTTTTCTCTATAAGATTAGGAAGATCATTTATATAGGAATGATTAAGGAAGAGGAACGGTCCGAGAATAGACCCTTGTGGTACCCCCATACTGAGAGGAGTCCCAGGAGATCTCCTGCCATTCACGTCGACCTTCTGAATTATATTGTTTAGATATGAATTCAGAAGTTCGAGCGCAGTTCCCTTTATGCCATAGTGACATAGCTTCTTGACCAGCGTTGAATGTTTGAAGATGCCAATTGCATTCTGCGATTCGTCCCAGGCATCAAAAATATTCTTGATGTGCATCCGTTGTTGAACGTCCCCGAGTAAAGCCAAATTGTTTCAAATGAAGTAACTTATGAGAGTTAAAGTAAGTAAGCATTTGGCTTAAAATTATTTTTTTTTAAATTTTACTAAGGGTCGGCAAAACCGACGCAGGACGATAGTTATTCGGGTCAGAAGAGCCCCCGACTTAAATATTGGTGTAATTTTACTATTTTTCAGAAAGTCAGGAAACACGCCATGATTAATACAATTATAAAAAACTATTGCAAGATATGGTGCTATGACATCAATTATTGAACTTATTATTTTAACAGAAATGCCCCATATATCAGCAGGTTTTTTCATGTCTAGAGATTTAAACGTTTTAATTATTTCTCCAGGGCTAACAAAACTAAAATTGGAACTTTGTTGACATTCTATAACATTTTCCAGAAGAAGTGAATCATCAACACTGGTGGAGGAGATAAGAGTGTTTGTGATAGAAACTGGAATCTCAGAAAAAAAATTTTCAAAAGCAGTAGCAACATCCTACTGAGATTGAATTATTGTATTGTTTATTGATAGATTGTATTCAATGTTGAGGTCTTTCAATCTTCCAGATTCCCAGTTAATAACATTCCAAGTCATCTTTATTTTATTTGGTGCATTTTTAATTATTTGTCTGATACGCATAGACTATTGCAATAGAACATACAGTTTTAAATAATTTAGAGTATTTTTTAACATAAGTAACCAAGAAAATATGCATCATGATTATACAATGATCTTTCACTAAATAGTTCATATAGCCTTTCCTGCTCCTATGAATGCCAGCTGTTGCCCAATCAACAATTGACAGGAGACCCTGATTTGACTGTCTTAGAAGTAAATATAGAAGCAAACTCTGTTTTAATTATTTTAAATAACATATCATACATTTCATTGGGATTAATATTATATTTGAATAAATCCAAATTTGAGAGTTTAACTGACACATTGCCTCTATGTTTCTCCATTCTCCTATTATTCACAGGAACAAACGCAAACTTTTTAATTTAAGTACATTTATTGACCTCAACATTAAATGAGGCTAACAGACCAAAGTGGTCTGAACTCAGTTTGTTAATTATTGCCTGAGAAAGTGGTTTATAATTGGTAAATATGTTATCAATACAGCTTTTGAAGTTGCCAGTTACTCTAGTAGTCTCTAAAAAAAGATCTAAATCTAATACTGGTCGTGGATTTTTCTAATAAATTAATATTAAAATCACCACATATCATGATATACTTCTTAGACTACGATAATTTTAATAAAACCTCCTCTGCACAGAGAGGCCCACAATATCTTCTTGTTCTTTGAATTTAAATAATTTACTTACAAAAATAAGAGAGCCGCCAAGTGTAGCTTTTTCTCTGCTAAACGCACTTGCCACCTGATGACCACTGGAGTTAAAGATGAGCTCATATTTTCTGAGCCAGTTCTGTGTTAAACATAAAATATGTATATCTTTATGATTCATAAATAACTCCAGTTCAAGCTCTTTACATAATAATCCTTGCATGTTTTGGTGCATCAGGTTTGCAATTTTACAAATATTACTTATTCTAGTACTTGTTATTGTATATTTGTGTTTTTACACTGCTAGAGGAGTCCCCTATTGTCTTATTGTTTATTTTTTTGGAAAATATTCAAAATCTTTGCTTAAATTAGTACACTGCTCAATAGAAGCAGTGGTTATTAAATTAATACTCTGCTCAATAGAAAAGCAGTGGTTATTAAATTATTACTCTGCTCAATATCTGCTCAATAAAATGTAATATTAAAAAAAAGTTTTCTGATTACCCTTTCAAGTGTATGTAAGTGTGTGGGTGTTTGCGTGTGTGCGTGAGTGTTAGCGTGTGTTTAAGTCCGTACATAGAAAAATCTTTTAGAGAAAGGTATTTGCTTAGGGATTATCAGGCCGAGTTGTCTTTTTGCACGCAAGAAGTGTTGTACGATGAAATCTTTAACCCAAAGGAGATTTTCAAATAAATATTCAGGCTTCTTGTTCCAAATAACCTTTTGAGTAAAAACAAGCATAGTGAAGTTGTCTTCTTGCACTCATGTTCAGGATGCCCTTGCTATTCAAGTAGGGAGTTATATATGCTTTCCTGGGTATGTTGAAACAAAAGCGTACACATGAGTTTTGTACTCTCTGTATTGCCCTCTCTGCACTAGCGGTCAAACTCGGCGCATAGATGGAGCTACAATAATTAAACTGCGATAGTACCACAGTCTCGCAAAGAAGTAAACGCAAATCTTCTTTAAGATAGTTTCTAATTTTATACAAGGTCTTTAATTAAAAAAAGCTGTTCTATTTTTAGAAATAGAATGAAATGAAATTTTATTTGCAGGAAACATTGTATTTACGATGTTAACATAATATTATTGATAATCCAATATGTTTCGTCAATTAATATGCAAAATATGTTACAAAATTGTCTAAACACTACTGTTGTACTGAAACATGTCGAATTTCACAATGCTTGGATTAATATTTATAAAATTAAAATTTAAAGATATTATAATATGAGACGTAAATAATTAAATAATTAATTTAGTACCTATGTATAATGTTAACAAATGCAATGACATAAAATTATATTAATTTATATATATTATTATCAAATAGACTGATTCATTTTGTATTGAAAAATTTATTTAAAATACTTATTTATTAACCACTGATGTAGTCTTCTTTTAAAAACGTATCCGTAGTATTCACGTGTTCCACACACTTTGTTCACCATCCAGTAGAACTCTAAGATTACGTGCGGACGTTACCCGTTCTAAGACCACGTTGTCAATTTTTATGTCCAGGTTACTTTTTAACACTGCATTAATAATAATTTATTAATTAATAAAATAGGGCTTAATAGTGAGCCCTTCTGTTATCACACACATCATATATTCTGTATTGATATTCAAACCTACAGAACATCCAATCTCACTTACAGCAGTATTCAGGCTACACCTGGCTAACACGAAGACCCGCCCCGCGCGAAACGACTAACAGCTGATCCGTAACGCTCCTGTGTTTTAAAATCTAAAAGTTACTATTAAAGTAAAAACTGAAGAAAAAAACGTGCTAAAGTGTAGTGAGAAGTGAAAGATAAATGTAAGTAGTGGTGTATACCAAGTTAATGATGATAAATAGTGTTAACTAACAAAATTTTAAAACGTTTGTTGAAATATTGATACGTAACCTAAACAGCTGATCAACTCGGCCAAGATCGCACTGAGTCCGAGGCCAATGACCGCGTATACGTCTGTTCCGCTCACACTGATGTTCTTATACGAACTGCATCCTTGTCTTAACCAGTAAACGTATGCAAGCGCAGTGATTCATAACCGGTTACGCGTCATCTATTCAAACATATACCTAACGGAAATTAGCTCAAAAGAAAAAAGGATGGACTGTAGACACTGCGGAAAACAAATTTTATTTTTTATTTATTTATTTTTTATTTATAGCTTTATTTCCTTACATCTATACATTAAGATATTTACTTATAAATTGTATTTGTTAGTATGTGTTAGTATTCACTATTTTAAATAAAAATATAAATTTTGTTATTATAATTAGTTATTAATTTCGACATAAGGACCGCCTTTAGCGATAAAAGCGTCCTCCATTGATTTCCACTTGTTCCTGTCTCTTGCAATTCTTGTCCACATCTTTCCTGCTGTTTCTACTATGTCATCGCTCCATCTCTTATTAGGCCTGCCTCGATTTCGTTTCCTATTTATAGGGTACCAATTCGTTACTACTTTAGACCATCTTTCGTCTTTTGTTCTTTGTATATGTCCAACCCATTTCCATTTTAAACGCAGAACAGATAAGGCTACATTTTTTGATTTTGTTTTATTTCTTATTGTGACATTTTTAATTTTGTCTCTTATTCTTAGCCCCATATAACTTCTCTCAATTCCTCTCTGACAAACTTTAATTTTTTCTAAGTTTCTATAGGTTAGAGGCCATGTCTGACAAGCGTAAGTGAGGCATGGCATTAAACAGGTCTCCATAGCTTTTGTTTTAAGCCAAGTGTTTGGAAAACAAATTACAGAAATTAAAAATGTTCTAAAATGTTGTAGTTGCAAAGGAATCTTTCATCTAGAATGTGTAAACATAACAAAGACCTGCTATGCCGCCTAACCGGCTGATTCAAAGCGAAACTGGCGATGCACACACTGCACGCGAATTTCACGACGTAATAGAAATGATAACACTCCAAATACGTAGCCAAACAGAGTCGTCCCTAACAAATGACACGAACATTTCTATAGATGAGACCCTATCGCAAAACCGCAGCGTCCCTGGCGATACGTTTCAGTCCAGCGAGCTTATATATAAAACACCAGAAAAAAATGGAATAGGTAACACTACAACGGACTCCGAACCCTGCACCCTAAAGCAACTCAGCCAATTACTTGACGCAAAACTAGAAAGCAACAAATTTTCCATCCTTACTGAAATTAGAATGACAATCCAAAGTGAAATAAATCAAGCAATTCACAAATTACAGGTTGAACTCACACAAAAAACAAACACGCTCTCCGCAGAGCAATTAAACATAAGAAAGGAATTACAAAATTCTAAATGATAAGATATTACCCTGATTTGCCCTGTACTTTCCCCGGGGCGTAAAAAGAATAGGGGAGTCCCAGACCCAGACTCGTCCGGGTTAATTACCACACTCGCACAGAATACCGGCGTGAAGTAGCGGCCTAGTGCCGCTATGTTTCGCATAGGTTAGTGTCGAGGACCGTAGGCCATCCCTTACCCCCACCCCCTCCCCCCAACAAAATATGAGAGCGGTCCATAAAGAGATATTACCCCAGGAGGGTACCGGCTCTACCAGAGCCGGAGAATCCCTCCCCGAGCACTCTCGCTCGGGCTGCCCTTCGTATTCTGGGGTGGGCACAGAACCGCGCATGACCGAGCATGGCGAGCAGCTTTCCAGTTACCCGACCGGAACACGCAAGTTCTGGTCGTTGTCGAAAGCTGCTCTTGGTAACTTCAACCAGCCGTCCATGCCGCCGTTGCACATGAGGAATGACACCCTGGCCCATACGGCAAAAGAGAAAGCCGAGCTCCTGTGCGCTCTTTTCGCCTCCAACTCGACACTTGACGACAACGGAAAAACACCGCCGACCATCCCGCGGTGTCAGAGCTCTATGCCTGAAGTACAGTTCAGACAGAAAACTGTTAGGCGAGCTCTGTTTTCGTTGGATGTCAGGAAGTCGAGCGGGCCGGATGGCATTTCTCCAATCGTGCTTAGAACGTGTGCCCCTGAGTTGACGCCGGTGCTAACGCGTTTATTCCGGCACTCTTATTCCAAAGGCGTAGTCCCTGACTCATGGAAGTCAGCCCTTGTCCATCCGATCCAAAAAAAAGGAGACAATTCGGATCCGGCGAACTACAGGCCTATTGCTATCACCTCCCTGCTCTCTAAAATCATGGAGAGCATAATTTGCCGCCAGCTTTTAGTATACCTAGAGGGTCACCAGTTGATCAACGACCGACAGTACGGCTTTCGCCATGGACGGTCGGCAGGTGATCTTCTGGTATACCTAACACATAGATGGGCGGCGGCTATTGAAAGCAAGGGGGAAGGCCTGGCAGTCAGCCTGGATATAGCGAAGGCCTTTGATCGTGTATGGCACAAGGCGCTCCTCTCCAAACTTCCATCATTTGGGCTTCCCGAGAGCTTGTGCAAGTGGACCTCCAGCTTCCTCACTGGGCGTAGCATACAGGTCGTTGTCGACGGATATTGCTCGAACCCGAAGTCCGTGAATGCTTGAGTGCCCCAAGGCTGTGTGCTATCTCCTACGCTGTTTCTTCTGCATATCAATGATATGTTGGACACCTCCAACATACATTGCTATGCGGACGACAGCACTGGTGATGCCGTATACACGGGCCATGCAGGTCTCTCTCGGGAAATCGTCGACCAGTGCCGGGAGAAACTTGTGTCTTCTATCGAGTCCTCTCTCGAGAAGGTCGCGCAATGGGGTAAATTGAACCTTGTCCAATTTAACCCCCAGAAGACTCAAGTTTGCGCGCTTACCACTAAAAAAACCCCATTTGTCGTATCACCGCTCTTCGAGAACACTTCTCTTAAAGCCGCGCCTAGTATCGGAATACTGGGTCTCGAAATCTCGAGCGATTGCCAATTCCGTGGCCATTTGGAGGGCAAAGCCAAATTGGCTTCGAAGAAGCTGGGCGTCATCAATAGAGCACGGCAATACTTCAAGCCGGCCCACATTCTAGCGCTCTACAAAGCGCAGGTCCGGCCACACATAGAGTATTGCTGTCATCTCTGGTCTGGCGCACCCCAGTATCTGCTCGATCCATTTGACCGCGTGCAACGTAGAGCAGCTCGAATTGTCGGGGACTCAGTGCTCTGTGAACGGCTGGATCTCTTGGCGTTGCGTAGAGACGTCGCATCATTGTGTGTCTTCTACCGCATTTATCACGGGGAGTGTTCCGAAGAGCTGTTTAACCTGATTCCTGATGCCGAATTCCACTTTCGCACGACACGCCACAAGTTAGGATTTCATCCCCACCATCTGGATGTGTGGCGGTCCTCCACAGTGCGGTTTTCAAGGAGCTTTCTCCCTCGTACTACAAAGCTATGGAATGAGCTTCCTTGTGCGGTGTTTCCGGGACAATACGACATGGGTACTTTCAAAAAAAGCGCGTACACCTTCCTTAAAGGCCGGCAACGCTCTTGTGATTCCTCTGGTGTTGCAAGAGAATGTGGGCGGCGGTGATCACTTAACACCAGGTGACCCGTACGCTCGTTTGTCCTCCTATTCAATAAAAAAAAAAATTAGACATGGAAAGAGAGCGGGAAGATTTAAAATATGTAATTAACAACTAAAAAGACAGATAAATACCTCAACATCTACACCCAGCATTGAATGCGACAACAATAAAAAATACACCATGAAACAGAATTCGAACTACACCAGGAAATAATAAGTATCTTTGGCAACATCCTAAATATCAACCTACCAACCTAAACAAGTAGGATACATCGAAGAAACAACTCGGATAGGAAAAAAAGGAGCCCGTAGGCCTATAATGATTGAGCTGATTAGGAAAAGAATGGCAAAACATATCTTAAAAAATGGTCGATATTTTAAAAATACAGGGTATGCAATCTCGGAGTATCTGACTGGAAATCCCCTACGCGAGAGAAATATGATGAGGGAAGTTTAGAAATCGCTAGGAAAAATGGGCAACACGCTATTATACGCGGAAATAAACTCATTATAGACGGGAGAATATCAAACGCTGGAATAGACAACACACTAAGCAGCATGAACCAATCCGAAGCGACGATAGCTACACACAACCTCAGTAATAAACCGCAAAATAACTCAAAAAGTTTAGAGAAGACATTTCGGAACTGAACTGAATATATTTTACCAAAATATGCAAAGTTTAAACAACAAGTTACACGTCCTTGAAGACTTTTTACAGGAAAATCTATACCAATGTATTTGTTTATCTGAAACATGGCTATCGAATGAAAAAATCGATTCAATTCAGTTCCGTTACTACTCAATGGCGACATCATATTGTCGCAAGAACTATAAAGGAGCCGGTGTTCTAATATTATTGCAAAATGACATAGAATTTATTGAACGAAAGGACATTATGGACATGACAATTGAATATATAATTGAAGTTTGCGCAGTGGAATTAATTTATCTAAATACTCTAATAATATGTATGTATTGTAATGGTAGGAAGACCGATATTATGTTAACACAATTAAGGAAAATACTAGAATTAATTGCTATCAAATACACTTAAAAAAACATACTTGGTGGTGACTTTAACATAAATATTATGAAAAATTCAAATAAATCAAACACTTTAATTAACCTCATGTTAGAATATAACTTTCTTCAACATATTAACCAACCAACTAGGGTTACAAAAACTAGCTCAACCTGCTTAGACCTCATATTTACGAACTTCAAAGATGAACACCAAATTTATGTACACGACTACGGGTTTTCAGATCATAAGGGAACAATCTATCAAAAAAAAGGGCTAAAACATAACGAAACAAATAAAATAATAATAAGAAAAAGAATCTACAACGAAAATAACATAAACCTCTTTAAATCAGAGTTAGTTAAAATCGATTGGAATAAAATATTACCAATAAAAAAAACAATTAATGAAAACTATGAATTATTTCATACAATAATCACAAATCTCCTAAATCGGTGTATACCTTCAAAAAAAATCAAGATAAATACGAAAAAGAAAACCTACTTAACAAAAGGTATAAAAGTCTCGTGTCAAAATAAAAGATTGCTAAATATTCTCGTTTTACATTCTAAATATAAAATTCTTAAAGAGGACTATAAAAAATACAATAAATTACTGAAACAAGCAGTTATACTATCCAAAAAAATCGATAAATTTAGGAGAATGGCGCGGTCAAACAACATCACAAAATCCATGTGGCAAATAGTAAGAGACAGTACAAATAAAAATAAAATAAAACCCCGATCAAACATCACATTAAATATCCACAGTAAACTAACGTCGAAACCACAGCAGATAGCAAATACATTCAATACTTACTTTGCTTCCGTTGGAGGGGCCGCATGCGCCGGTCACTCGACTGATCAGTCGACCGCGGGTTGTCCAGTATACAACCCGGTCGAAAATAGTATGTTCCTGCGTCTAGTGGAGCCGCGCGAAATATACGATATTATACGCTCGCTAAAAAATAAAAACAGCTGCGGAATTGACGAAGTGCCGCCCTCGTTTCTAAGAAAATGTGCAAAAGAGCTCACACTACCATTATACCTCCTTATTAACCAATCATTCACTGGTGGCGTGTTCCCAGACCTCCTTAAAAAATGCATTATAAGGCCAGTTTATAGGAAAAACGGACCCAAGAAATTATCGTACCATAGCTTTACTCCCTGCAGCATCAAAAATTTTTGAAACCGCTATGTGTCGACAACTAAATTTGTTCTGTGAAAAGCTTAAAATATTTGACTAAAGCCAATACGGCTTTCGAAAAAATCGCAGTACGACATTAGCAGTTTATAAATACATTCAAGAGGTATATAACATCCTAAATGACAAAAAATATGCAATAGGGATAATGTTGGACATGTCAAAGGCATATGACAAATTCCAATTTGACATATTATTAAATAAACTATACGGCATAGGTATACGAGGCACACCACACGAATGGTTTAAATCGTATTTAGAAAACCGCGAACAATAAGTCGACGTACAAAATTGTGACCATAAAACAGGGCTAGTAAGTTACATCAGATCGGACATGACAACCATGACTAACTCAATACCCCAAGGAAGTGTCCTTGGGTGTATTTTGTTTTAAATTTATATAAATGACTTGCCGAAAATTTTTGACGAACATTGAATATTATTTGCTGATGACATTTCTTTATTACTTCCTTTAACAAAAAATTATAATTTTAATGATAAAATCACTCGACTATTAAATGACATTACTGACTGGATGAATGGCCATAAATTAGAAATAAACTATAATAAAACAAAAATAATCCAATTTCGACCGTACCAAAGGGAACCATTAAATATTATATATACTTTTAAAAACATGGACATCGAATGCGCCGAGAAATTAACATATTTAGCCATTGAAATCGACAGTAATTTAAATTGGAAAGGCCATATCTAAAAAACAAAAACAAAATTATCGAAATTTATATATGGACTCTGAGAACTGAACTAAAAAGAACTACCAACTTAAAAACCGCACTAGCCGCGTATTATGCTTATGGGAAGTGCTTATGCGTAGTTACTGAGGGAATGGACGGACAGAAGAGGTACTCGACTGCTATGCCAGTACAGAGAGGTGTTCCCCAAGGCTCCTTATTGAGCCCAACCCTATTCTCCATATTTACCTCTGACTTACCTTCACAGATTCATCACTGTAAACACCATCTCTATGCAGATGATACACAATTATACTACTCATTCCTTGCTAAGGACGTAAACGAAGCAATTATTAAAATAAATTGTGATCTCAATAACATTTATGCCTGGTCAAAAAACAACTGCCTCAAGATAAATCTCTCTAAAACACAAATGATCATCATCGGAAATAAACATAAAAAAGAAAGTGTGCTGAACTGTCAGAGCAAAATTAAAATAAACAACACTGATATAGCAATAGTCGAGAATGCGCGCAATCTTGGACTTATCTTGGACGGTGAGCAAAAGTATGTGCAACATATAAATAATAAAATAAAGACAGCTTTCTTTAAGTTAATTTATACAAAATAAGGCCTTATATCAATGAGGAACTTCGTCATCAGTTAACTGAAGCTATCGTTGTTGGAGCCGCCTTAACTGCGGCTGATGAACCGGTTGTGTAGCCGGACGCCAGAGGGGAGCCGCCGGAGAGGCACCACTCGGCAGTGCCACGTCCCGCAGTCGCGTCAAACCCTATCAGCACGACACCCGCGCACGCGCAGCTACCTATTTACAATATTTCCGCATACGATAACCTTAATATATATATTAGTACCGATAGTTACTTTGTGCTGTCAATAAACATTTAACTACAGTCCGCTGTTTGCTTCGCCACCATATGGTCCTTCTCACCTTGTCTACATGAAATAGCGACCAGCAGTATAAAGGAACAAAGAAAGTTAACGGACCTAAACCGGCCACGTAACATTCTTCGAGTTGTCGCCTGAATCCTTCAAGTCGTCGTGCCTGCTTTCTTTTGGTTGTCGTGGAGTGCGTTCTGCAGGTCTTGGATTTACCGCCTGCAGCCATCCACTAAATCAGGGACCACTTGGAGGGTCATCGGGATTGCGGATCATCAACTTCGGTTGCGCGTGATCAGCATCAACGCACACGATTCGTCGGGCAACGAGGCTACGTGTTAATTTCATTCATCACCTGTGGATGGCATAACAACCGTGAGATCGTTCCAACCTACTCGTCAATATATAAAATCATTTGCTGTCCTGCATAATTTAAAATCATTTGTCATTTTATTCTTGTACATTGCCTCTCATTTTAATTCTATTTATATTCATCTCATTCATCATAATAACTAGATTTTCTTAGTCTCATTTATCGTCATATTTGAACATTATAACGCCTGACATCATTCTATAGCAAAATTGCATTTCTGTGTTATTTCTTTTCTATATTGCCTGTTTGCTTGTGCCTTCTTAAAAACATACACCTAGTTGGCTTCTATTTTATTCCAAGCTTTACTCTTCCTTCTTCATTATGTCGGAGTCTCAAATAAAAACGTTGATTAAAAAACGAGGTTCTATAAAGGCCAAGCTTACACAATTTTCGAATTATGTTGAACTATCTAAATCTTGTAAAAAATTAAGCGAATTGCAGACTGTAGAACTGGAATTCAGGCTGGCTGCTATTGAGGCCCTACATGAAAAGTATGACGCCTTGCAGGACGAGTTGGAGATGTTGGCGGACGACCCCGACGAGCAATATGCGGAACGCGAAGAATTTGATAAGTCTAGTGGCTACTGCTCGCCAGCTGATCACAATCGCGCGCAGAGAGTTGAATGCAGACATCGCGTCCGAGGTGAGCTCTTGTTCAAACACGCATAAGTATATAATAATATATCATAAATCTTCATTATGTCAATTATGTAATCAGTCACATTTCCTATTTTCTTACCCTAACTTTAGAGACTTACCTGTATTAAAAAGGCCCAAGACTTAAAAGTTTGTTTGAATTGCCTACATCCAGGTCATGTACTTTCAAAATGTAAATTAGGCTCTTGTAAATATTGCCGTCTGAAACATAACACTTTATTACATATTGAGAATGAACCAGAGCAATCTACCTCTCAAAATGTAGCGCTTACTCTTAATAACACGTCTGAAACAAGAATTGTGTTACTCTCCACAGCGCTCGTGAACGTGGTGGATACTAACGGAAAGCTCCATACCGCACGGGTCTTGCTGGACAACGGGAGCACAGCCAACTTTGTTTCAGAGGATATCTGCCGTAAGCTGCACCTTTGTACTTTGAATACCAAATCCAGAGTGTTTGGCATCAATAATCAGTCTTCAAACTGCACAAAATCATGCAATTTTAAATTACAGTCATTAGATAAGGTATACGAAGTCAACATAGAATGCTTTGTATTATCTAAAATAAGTACTAAGCTACCATCAACTTATGTTGATACAAGGAGCTTTCAAATACCTACTGGCATTCGTCTTGTCGATCCTACTTTCAATTGTCCGTCTTCAGTCGACATCTTAGTTGGCGCAGAAATATTTTGGGAAATTTTAGGCGCGAATCGTATCAGTTTAGGAAAGAACAAACCTTCTTTATTTGAATCTAAGTTAGGCTGGTTGATTTCCGACTTATTTATAAACTCAAATCATAATAATGACTCTTCTTCTCCCGTGTGCATGTTTTCAGACAACACACTATCAGATTTGTCTCGATTCTGGGAGCTTGATTTTATTTCTTCAAAACACAAACTCACTCCCGAAGAGAAGCGCTGTGAGCAGATATTTGTGGATACCACGTATCGAGAATCTGATGGTCGTTTCGTGGTGACTCTACCCTTCAATCTACCCCACCATTCTAGGTGACTCTTACAACATGGCCAGGCATAGGTTTATCTCTTTAGAACGTAGATTACAAAAAAATCCAATTCTTCATAAACTCTATTTTGACTTCATGCGTGAGTACATAGAGCTAGGTCATATGACTGAAATTAATTCTTTTGATTGGAACTCTACAGAGCCATCTTATTACTTGCCACATCATGGAGTCATGAAGGAGTCGAGTTCCACTACGAAACTGCGTGTCGTTTTTGACGCGTCTGCAGTTACTACGTCGGGAAAGTCGTTCAACGACATCCAAATGATAGGAGCCACTCTTCAAGACGATTTACAATCGATTCTTCTTTGATTCCGCCAGCATAAAATTGCAGTGTCAGCGGATATTCAGCAATTCTATAGACAGCATCTTGTCACTTCTCCACAACGATTTCTGCAACAGATACTATGGAGAGAAAGCCCTGGGACACCGTTGAAAACATACGTACTTAATACAGTCACCTACGGTACGGCATCTGCACCTTTTCTCGCAACTAGGTGTCTGTTACAACTAGCGCATGATTGTAATAACAAGGCCATTCAATTTACAATCGAACATGATTTTTATGTTGATGATTATTTATCAGGTTCATCATCTGTCGAAGAGGTGATACATCAGTGTCGTGAAGCTATCGCTGTCTTACAATCAGCTCAGTATAATCTACGTAAGTGGCATTCTAATTCCGTGGAAGTCATGCAGCACTTTCATGGAATTAATTGTGATACACAAGGCTCTGTTGATCTAAGCTATAACTTTAACGAGATTTCTAAAACATTAGGCCTCATCTGGAAATTATTTAATGACACATTTTCTTTTACAATTAATTTAAAGCACACTGACATTATTTCAAAACGACATATTTTATCTACGATTGCACAAATATTTGATCCCTTAGGTCTTGTAGCACCATGCATCGTGGAATCTAAAATTATCATGCAACAGTTGTGGTTAGCTAAATGTACTTGGGACGAACCTGTTTCTGAAGACATACAAAGGTCTTGGGAGAGTTTTCAAAATACTCTTCCATTGTTAAACAACATAGAGATTCCACGTTGGATTTCATGTGACTCTCCTATAAACCTGCAATTGCACGTGTTTACAGATGCGTCTGAGCGAGCTTACGGTGCCTGCGTCTTCGTGCGCAGCATACATGCCGATGGCTCTGTTCACGTTCATCTACTTAGTTCCAAGAGCAAGGTAGCTCCTATAAAACCAGCTACTATGCCCCGACTCGAACTATGTGCAGTCTTGATGGGCGCTCGATTGCATTCTAAGGTACTTCAATCACTTACCCTAAAATTCAACGAGTCAGTGTTCTGGTGCGACTCTACCATAGTGTTGGGCTGGCTATCGATGACACCCTCGAATCTTAAACCTTTCGTCCGTCATCGTATCTCTGAGATCCAGGACATTGTCGGTGGTGACTGATGGCGCTACGTTCCTTCAGCAGAAAACCCCGCAGACCTCGTCTCACGAGGACTCTCAGCTGACAAGTTAGCTCACTCTTCTTTATGGTGGTCAGGGCCACAGTTTCTACAACAAGACCAATCAATTTGGCCGCAATTTCCACGATCGCATGACAAGTCTACGTTACCAGAGACAGTTAGAGTTTTTCATGTCAACGTCGACGGTGAAAATGTAATTTCTACACTTTTCAATCGGTGTTCAAACTTTAACGCATTGCAACGCATCATAGCCTTTATGTCACGGTTTCCTAAAAATTGCAAATTACAAAATCAAAATCGTACATTTGGTCCACTAACAACATGCGAATTAAATAATTCATTAAATTTAATTTTAAAAATCTGCCAACAAGAATCATTCCCTGAGGAGTACAATCTTCTCACATCAGGTAAACTATTACCTCCTAAAAACAAACTCTTATCATTATCGCCTTTTCTTGACGATAATAAAATTATTCGAGTAGGGGGCAGGCTTCATAGTTTCTTTTATGACTACAATGTTAAACATCCTGTTCTTCATTGTAGCTCGAATCGAATCTGTAATTTAATATTTCAAATGTTTCATCATAAATTATTTCATGCAGGGCCTCAACTGTTACTTGCCTCCATTCGTCATCACTACTGGCCTATCGGTGGTAGAAATCTAGCCAGGAAGACAACACATCAATGTGTAAAATGCTCTAGAATCAAGGCTAACACAATCCAACCAATCATGGGCAACCTTCCAGTGCAGCGTTTACATCTAGAATTTCCCTTTTTAGATACAGGTGTCGACTACGCCGGTCCTATCATGATAGCTGACCGCAAGGGCAGAGGTTGCAGGCTCGTCAAGAGCTTTATATGTGTATTTGTGTGTTTGGCCACAAGAGCAGTTCACCTTGAGCTTGTTTCAGACATGATAAAAGAAGCTTTTTTAGCAGCTCTCAACCGATTTATTGCTCGGAGGGGGAAACCACGCCACATCTTCTCGGACAATGGTAGTACTTTCGTCGGGGCCTTCAATGAGCTAGCGCAGCTTCTAGCACAGGATCTCGACCTAAATAGAATCGATCCAGGGATAACCTTTTCGTTTATTCCGGCATATACTCCACATTTCAGTGGACTATGGGAATCTGCCGTCAAATCCACCAAATATCATTTAAAACGAATCTTAAGCCTTACGTACCTCACATTTGAAGAAATGGCAACTTGCCTTATTCAGATTGAATCTATATTAAATTCTCGTCCTCTAACTCCTATATCCAGTGACCCGTCAGACCTCACTCCACTTACACCCGCACACTTCCTTATTGGGCGATCTTTACTGACGTTGCCTCATCCACAGGTCACCAGAGCCAGTGTGTCCTCACTTCAGCGATTCCAGAGAATCGAATATCTGAAGCAACATTTTTGGAATCGCTTCTCAAACGAATATGTTCTCTGGCTTCAGGAAAAATCCAAACGGCATCGCTCTACCAGAGGAGAACTAAAGGAAGGGGTTCTCGTTGTAATCAAGGACAAGACCTCTCCGCCTCTTATGTGGATGATGGGACGAGTCATCCGTGTGCTACCAGGGAGTGACGGCGACGCAAGAGTTGCAGACATACAGACACGCAAGGGTGTGCTCAGACGGGCATTCAACACTATTTGCCCCCTGCCTCTACAGTGACTCTACCTTGAAGACTACGGCTCTTCAACAGGGGGAGCATGTTGGAGCCGCCTTAACTGCGGCTGATGAACCGGTTGTGTAGCCGGACGCCAGAGAGGAGCCGCCGGAGAGGGGAGGCAACGGTCATCGACCCACTCGGCAGTGCCACGTCCCGCAGTCGCGTCAAACCCTATCAGCACGACACCCGCGCACGCGCAGCTACCTATTTACAATATTTCCGCATACGATAACCAGTTACTTTGTGTTGTCAATAAACATTTAACTACAGTCCGCTGTTTGCTTCGCCACCAATCGTGTTATCCCACTTTAATTACTGCAGCACTACTTATGGTCCAAGACTAAACCAAAATATGGAATCAGACGTGAATTCATAACCCCATATTTATTTTTTTTTTTTTTTATGGAATAGGAGGACAAACGAGCGTACGGGTCACCTGTTGTTAAGTGATCACCGCCGCCCACAATCTCTTGCAACACCGGAGGAATCACATGAGCGTTGCCGGCCTTTAAGGAAGGTGTACGCGCTTTATTTGAAGGTAACCATGTCGTATCGTCCCTGAAACACCGCACAAGGAAGCTCATTCCACAGCTTTGTAGTACGTGGAAGAAAGCTCCTTGAAAACCGCACTGTGGAGGACCGCCACACATCCAGATGGTGAGGATGATATCCTAACTTGTGGCGTGTCGTGCGAAGGTGGAATTCGGCGGCAGGAATCAGGTTAAACAGCTCTCCGGAACACTCCCCGTGATAATTGCGGTAGAAGACACACAATGAAGCGACGTCTCTACGCAACGCCAAGTGATCCGTTCACAGAGCACTGGGTCCCCGACAATTCGAGCTGCTCTGCGTTGCACGCGGTCAAATGGATCAAGCTGATACTGGGGTGCGCCAGACCAGAGATGACAGCAATAATCCATGTGTGGCCGGACCTGCGCTTTGTAGAGCGCTGGTATGTGGGCCGGCTTGAAGTATTGCCGTGCTCTATTAATGACGCCCAGTTTCTTTGAAGCCAATTTGGCTTTGCCTTCCAGATGACCACGAAATTGGCAATCGTTCGAGATTTCGAGACCCAGTATTCCGATACTAGGCGCGGCTTTAAGAGAAGTGTTCTCGAAGAGCGGTGATACGACAATTGGGGTTTTTTTAGTGGTAAACGCGCAAACTTGAGTCTTCTGGGGGTTAAATTGGACAAGGTTCAATTTACCCCATTCCGCGACCTTCTCAAGAGAGGACTCGATAGAAGACACAAGTTTCTCCCGGCACTGGTCGACGATTTCCCGAGAGAGACCTGCATGGCCAGTGTATACGGCATCACCAGTGCTATCGTCTGCATAGCAATGAATGTTGGAGGTGTCCAACATATCATTGATATGCAAAAGAAACAGCGTGGGAGACAGCACACAACCTTGGGGCACTCCAGCATTCACGGGCTTCGGGTTCGAGCAATATCCGTCGACAACGACCTGTATGCCGCGCCCAGTGAGGAAACTGGAGGTCCACTTGCACAAGCTCTCGGGAAGCCCAAATGATGGAAGTTTGGAGAGGAGCGCCTTGTGCCATACACGATCAAAGGCCTTCGCTATATCCAGGCTAACTGCCAGGCCTTACCCCTTGCTTTCAATAGCCGCTGCCCATCTATGTGTTAGGTATACCAGAAGATCACCTGCCGACCGACCATGGCGAAACCCGTATTGTCGGTCGTTGATCAACTGGTGACCCTCAAGATATACCAAGAGCTGACGGCTAATTATGCTCTCCATGATTTTGGAGAGCAGGGAGGAAATGGCCACCGGTCCTCGACACTAACCTATGCGAAACATATCGGCACTAGGCCGCTACTTCACGCCGGTATTCTGTGCGAGTGTGGTAATTAACCCGGACGAGTCTGGCCCGATTGTGCTGACGTCAAAAGACGGCAGCGTGACTCTCCCACTTCTAAAAAGCCCGTAGTCGCCTCTTACGACACCCATGGGCCTGGGACTCCCCTATTCTTTTTACGCCCTGGGAAAAGTGCAGGTTAAATAAGAAAAATATACCTTAATATGAAAGCTAGAAGAGAACTACAATTCGCATGCTCAAACTTAAACCAGACATTATTATTTTGACTGAATGCTGGATAAAACATGTAATTAATCCCCCACTTATCGCGAACTACTCAAGTGCTCATACACAAAATAACTATAATCAAAATGATGGAGTTATTGTTTACATAGCCACCTACTTGAACGTTGCATATTTTGAGACTTCAATTTCGGAGGCTAACTGTCTTGTTATTTCATGCAAAGATATTCATATTATAGCAATATATAGACCCGCGGCCTTCAAAAATCCACGGACGTTCTTAGATTCTTTTAGTATGTTCTTAGAAAGTGCTATATATAAACGAATTATTTTAACGGGTGACCTAAATCTAGACCTTCTTCCGGATAGTCTTTGCACTTATAGCCAGGAATACCAAAATATTCTTGCTCTCAACGCTCTCGTACCAGCAATCGATTGCCCTACGAGAGAAATGCGTTGTCTGGATCATTTTGCTATATAGAACATAACACATTCCCATACATTTGACTTTGAACCCCATATTACAGATCATGCTCCTATTCTATTAAACCTTAAATTAAACAACAAAATAATTAATACCTCGCTAAAATACAAAACTAAATACACATATGACTACGATGCCATGCAGGAAGGCTTAAGAAAACTAGACCTGGAAAGCTTTTATAAATCAAACGATACTAATTATACTGCAAACTATCCCGTAAAAAATGTTCAAGAATTAATTTCGAATAATACGCTAATCTCAATTGTCTCTAAGAAATTTAAACCTATCAAACCATGGATTACGTATAGTATTCTCAAGTGTATGAGGAAAAGAGATCGCCTATACAAAGTATCCGATCTAAATAGGATAACTTATACTAGGTATAGAAATATCTTTAAATCACTGTTGAAATCACTTAAGCGGCAATACTTACGAGGAAAATTAGAACAAAACACGGGTAACTCTAAAGGTACTTGTGATACTATTAAAGAAATTTGTAATTTACCTAGTACTAATGATCACCCTACTGAATTATTGAATACTAAGTCTACCCTAAGAGAATCATTAGCAGAAGTAAATAAATACTTCACTTATATTGGTAACAACCTTGCCTCATCAATAATTAGTAAACTAGGCGAACACAAAATTGATTGCTCTGATATGGCCTCAAATAATCCTCTCGGATATCTTATGCTATACCCTACTGATATTGTCGAAGTGAAATGTATTATCCTCAAACTTAAATCAGCAAGTGCTCCAGGTTATGATAAAATTAACTCATATTTTGTTAAAAGATTTATGAATTTACTCTTAGAACCGCTTGTTCATTTAATCAACTCAAGCCTTTCTAGTGGCATTTTCCCAGAGGTTTTTAAACAGGCAGTTGTAATTCCGGTTCATAAGAGTGGTGACAAAAAAGTTGCTTCAAACTATAGACCCATATCATTGCTGAGTGTTTTTAGTAAGATCTTGGAAATAATAGTTAATATCAGATTAACCAAGTTTCTTGAAAAATACAAGCTACTTGCGCAAAACCAATTTGGTTTTCGGTCAAATCGATCTACTCTGGATGCAGTACTTGAGGTTACCAAATATATCACTAGTACCCTAGATAGTGGCAATAAATGCATAGGCGTTTTCCTAGATCTGCAAAAAGCATTCGATACAGTCTCAATTCCTATCTTACTCAACAGACTTTCCAATATGGGAATTAGAGGAATAGCTTTGGACTGGTTCAAAAATTATCTTATTGGAAGACAACAGTGTATTAAGATAGGCGATCTTACTAGTGATTTTATCACCATTGACTATGGAGTTCCCCAGGGAAGTGTTTTGGGCCCTACACTATTCCTAGCTTACATCAACCCTCTTTGTAAGATTTGTCCCACATCAGGACGTATCGTTTGCTTTGCCGATGATACTGTGGTTTTATTTCATGGAAATCAGTGGGATGACGTGAAATCGTTAGCTGAAGAAGGATTGAGCCAAATCACGTCTTGGCTGGAAAATAGTTTACTAACTGTCAATACTGCTAAGACTAAATATATGTGCTTCAATATCTCCAACAGAAATAATCCTGACGGACAATTTACTCTCCCAATACACACGTATCTTTGTAACCGGAAAAACAATCGATCTTATTGTAAATGTAACATCCTAGCCAAAGAGGAAACCATAAAATACCTTGGTGTTACGCTAGACGAACACCTTAATTGGACGGCCCACATTTATAATACAAAAAATAAAATAAAACGTCTCATTCCTTTATTTAGAAACCTAAGAGACGTGGCACCAGTCGAGACAACTATGAAGGTGTATCAATCTCTCTGTGTTCCAATCATGACCTATTGCATTTGTGCGTGGGGTGGAGCTGGCAAAACGTTTATGCTTCAGTTAGAACGAGCGCACAGAACTCTACTAAAAACAATTTTCAATAAGCCGTTTAGGTACCCAACCAACCAATTACATGAAGAGAGTAAACTTCTTAGTGTCCGTCAGCAATATATTTATGGAATAATTTCAAGATTTCATGTAAAAAGTAATATAAATTCTAATGATAATAACAGAATAAACACATTTCGTACCCCAATCACTAAAACAGGCTTTGCTCAGTCACAGTATGAATTTAATTCGGCATACGCTTACAACTACTTCAGTAAATATAATAAAAATATAAGTAAAGTAAATAAATTCTCGTTAACAAAATCTTTAAAATCATGGCTAATAGTATTAAAATACGAAGATACAGAAAATGTTCTTAAAATTAAAACTTAATATTAAATTACTAACATTTATTTAATCTTGTGCACAGTTTGACATACTAACAAATACTTAAAAAAAAAAAACACACACACACACACGCACTCATACACATACACGCACACACACATACCTCTTTTTAGTGAGTTTGCTAATTATGTTTAATAATGGATAGCCTTTCGGAAGGACCTAGCCTCTGCAACTCAGGGTATCCTGTCGCAGAGGGTAGGGGACAAAAACATTTTGTACCACATATTATTAGTTGAATAAAGGATTATTATTATTATTAATTAAAAAAATAATTAATAGTATAAAGTTAGAATATCTGTTCAAAAAACTGAATTAGATGAAAGATACACGCAGTTCTACAAAATATTTACTTAAAATACCTAGACACAGAACTTCACACTTTAGAGGTTGTTTTAGATTTCTATCAGCAAGTATATGGAATGATCTGCCTCCCCACCTCCGAGGGAAAATGAGTGCATATACATTTAAACTCAAGTTTAAAACTGCCTTTCTAAAACGACAACTTGCTGGTGAAAATCTAAAACACTCTTGCTTAAAAGATTTAAAACTAAAACACTTTTTTTGAATCTCCATATTATACATACCACACACACACACATACACACACAAACAAACAAGACTATAGCAAAGAGTAGGGATAGATACTTATGACTATAGTGTGATATATTCTGAATATGTAATATAAATATGTTAGATATAGTAAGAATAAATAGTATGATAGATTTTAAAACATAATTATATGAAACTAAGTATATGTATAATTACAACATTAGAAAGTTTATTTTAAATTTTCTTGGTGATTTATATCTGGTGGACGTGGACTCTAATAGTTCCCTAATAACACCTCAGGGAGGGGGGCGGCTGAAAACCAGCGCTGCTTGGAGTAATGTACGCCGAGCAGCAGAAGCTGAGCCGCTACCTTTTGTTTTCATTTTAATTTGTAATCTGTAGCATGTAAGTTATCCTGTATTTTTTTTTCTTTGAAAACAATAAATGTGATTTATTTATTAAGTGAAACCACAAAAATATTTGCATGTCTGTCAAGACGAAACATGTACCTGCTCTTAAATTTGTAACAACTTTACTTGTGAATGTTTCTGCCAAATAAAGAACTTTGACTTTGATACTATCTGTTGGTAGTGACTTCACCCTCGGCTCCGCACACGTCTGATTATCAGAAGGGCAGGCACAAGTTTCGTCTTGACAGATATGCAAATATTTTTGTGGTTTCACTTCACAATATTATAAACCTAGCATAATCAATAATTACGCTCTTGTGATTCCTCTGGTGTTGCAGGAGAGTGTGGGCGGCGGTGATCACTTAACACCAGGTGACCCGTACGCTCGTTTGTCCTCCTATTCCATAAAAAAAATATATATTGGATCTCGATCAGATTGTTAAGACACAGAATACGGATATAAAAAGGAAAAATAATTGTCCTCATGCCCATTGAACAAAGAATAGTTGGACATTTAAAATATACCTATCCTAACTATTACTAATATTATTATGTTTTACTCTTATTACCAGGAATATCAAATGTGTATTACGTTGAATAGTTAAAGTTAAAAAAACAACATTTATTTTTGCAACAAATCAATGTCTATAATTGAAATAAGTAATCATAAGCAATCAATCAATCAAAGCATAACATTTTATTTTGTAATTCAATTAATTGTGGTAATGTACCAGTAAATGGGACACAATATGGCGATACCATCAACATTCCTTAAGAAATCTTTACAAACAGTTTATAACTGAAGCCTCGTTAAGGGCGACCATTCAATGGGCCCCTATCGTGTGTTTGAAGAGACTCTGATTACGTTTCAACAGCGATTTATAACCATTAACACTCAAATGTACTTCGATATACTGATTCAACCACTGATGAACATAATATAGTACCACAGTACATACTATGTGTATTTAATCTAACGGAAATGGAAAATTATCTGTTGATACTTCATTTCAGAAAAGTTATAATCTATTTCAATTGGAATAGTTTATGAAATTTGGCTTGGCAGAAGTTACTACCTACCAACCGAGTGATAAGTCTATTGAATACCGGGTAATTAATGCTTCCATGATTGGTCGGGTGTTCTAACGGAGCACAGACACGTCCTGATAGCAAGCGCTACCTGAGGTACTCGCTCGTGTGTCCGGTACCGGCGAGTACCGGACACAAGTAAGACAGGTCTCTACTATACTTGACAATCATTTAGGTACTTAATAATAGTACCATAGGTATAATATATTAATTCAAATTGAAAACCGCGACTTTGTAAATCTTTACATAAATTTTGTTTCAATTTACTAAGAACAATAGGATTTTTATGAATAAAAATAAAATTCTTTTTTATTTTATTAAAGGAAAGTATTCAAGTTATTAATCTATTGATGTTCGGAGAATGAACGAATGTGTCATAATGTCGTAATGATAGTACCTACTCGTGAGCGTCACCGTTGGGGGGGGGGGTCGCCTCTCCCGTGTTCAATGTGATTACGATTCCGACCCTTTCCGCTCGTGGGAAATTGATTCCAGTACTTCGTGCCAGACATTCATTAGCTTCTCTTTTTCCGATTTTCGGTTGAACAGACTACTAGCGTTGTGATTTGTTTACCAGAAGTAAACTGTACGAAGTCTGTGCTGAAAAGTTTATTGAGATAAATATGAGAGAGTGATGACTGTTTATAATGTTTGTAATGTTCATCTACACAATATTATGATTTCTTTACAATAATTGATTGGTGCACTAGACTTGTTATGAATTATATAAAGGTTGTGAGCGTTATTCAAATTCAAATTCAAATTCAAATATTTTTATTCAAAATAAGATGTGAAATCACTTATTGGAAGTCAAAAAAACTACCACTCATTCCAAAATGAATGCCTCAGGCCTGAGAAGAATGGGCGCAACAAACTCAGCGGGTTTTTTTTTCATCAAAAATATGTTTTACAATTAAAGTAACATTTACAAAGTAACATTGTACAATTAAAATTATTTAATAGCCTGAGGGCGGTCGCTCCATTCCCAATCTGTGGTATCATTAAGAAAGTCATTTATGTTATAGTAACCTTTACCACACAAACGTTTTTTAACAATTCTTTTGAATAACGTAATACTTTTGTTTTGAACATTTTCTGGATCTTGTTGTAAAAGCATATACATCGCCCCACAAAAGACATACTAACTCGACTTAGCCGAGTAGTAGGCATCATCAGTTTATGTCTGTTCCTGGTGTTAACATTATGGTTGTGACAGTTTCTGGCAAATTCACTTATGTGCCTATGAACATACATTACATTATCATGAATATATTAAGAAGCAACAGTCAAGATGTTAATTTCATTGAATTTTGCTCTCAATGATTCTCTAGGACTTAGGTTATAAATAGCGCGAATAGCCCTCTTCTGTAGCACAAATATTGTATTAATATCGGCAGCGTTGCCCCATAGCAATATACCAAAGGCCATAATACTATGAAAATAACTAAAGTATACTAGTCGCGCCGTATCTATGTCAGTTAATTGTCTAATCTTCTTAACCGCGTATGTTATATGTTATATAGTTTACGTTAGTCTTAAAACAGTACCTGATGAATTACATAAGAATTTAACTTAATGTAAGTTGCCCTATCGGAATTTATTAAGCCCTTACTGTACCTAAGATTACACGAACATACGAGATAGCAGGTCACCTTCTGGAATGAGGACTCGCACACACTTGGCTGACAAACATTAAAGTGTCACTCTCATTGTACTCGCACCTCAATACATTTATTCTGATGCATATCATTGTAATTGTTACCACAGTACGGCGCACATCCTAACGTTCTACAACACCACGGTATTACTCCCATCTTCGTTCCGGTACACCTGGTATCAGCTTGAACCATTTGACGTAAGCAGCACAGAGCTGCTCGGATTGTCTGGGATCCAGTATTCTGTGAATTGCTGAAATATATAGACGCCACTGTGTGTTCTAATGCATTAATCACGCAACATTAATCATATTATTCAATAAACAAGTTTTTGCGTCTACCGGAATTTCCTCGCGTTTGACGTAATGTAATATCTGATGGTGTGATCAATATTTCATCAGCCTTAATAGTTACTGTGTGGCCTCGTAGTTTGGAGACGGACTGTCACTGCTGAGAACCCAGTTCCATTCCGTGGCGATTCTTATTCAAAACAACTAGATGTGGCCCCGACTTCGTACTCGTGGATGAGTTAATGTGTATTTTAGTACGTAGCACTGTTGGAGGATACCGCCAATTTATTATATTCACATTATTTTATCTCTATGCAAGTGCTTCTTTATTTATAATATTAACTGTGGAGCCACCTGAAGCGTACACATAAAGGTTATTGTTCTGTCCTGTACGTCTAAAACAG
Organism: Leptidea sinapis; assembly: GCF_905404315.1. Lineage (NCBI taxonomy): Eukaryota > Metazoa > Arthropoda > Insecta > Lepidoptera > Pieridae > Leptidea > Leptidea sinapis. The sequence goes on along the minus strand of NC_066288.1, from coordinate 433,551 downwards.
TATCTTACCCGAGATTTTATCTACCCTGCACCAACCTCAATGAAATGTCTGGCGCTGTTCTCGCCTTCCACAGCTTTTCCGCGTCTTCTCCATTCCAAATACCTTGCTACTTGTTATACGTGTAAGAAGATGGAACCTCATTATATAAAATTTATTTCGCGAAATTGTCTGTTTCAAAAGTTGATTTGCCTCGGGCTGTTCAACCTTTCTGTTATATTTCAAGACTGAAAATACACTCGTTGTCCGCGTTCAAGGTGCACATTAAGTTGTATTACTGGTGGACGTGATTCGTTTATTGGGTAATTTTAAATACGCCAAACTGCTTCCAAAGAGCTAATACATCTGCCAGATTGATGCCTAGTGACTCAGCGCGATCACAACTTGTGCACTGCCCTTATTGATATATATAAATATTTTTTACACTCGCCATTGCACATTTCGACATGTTTGTGTACCCAATATGATTAATTGTGTCGGTCGGATCAGTGAAGCATTCGTGAGTCCCTACTGGATAGCCATGCTAGCGTGGCCGCCCTGTGTACTTATGATTTCGATACCTACACGGGGAGTGAAAATGCCTGACGTAGGGCAAACAGTGTTTTGGAGTTTTAAAGCTGGTAATCCTAAAATATCTAGTTAAATAAAAGATCAATAATATTAGAGTACTCGTAGTATACAGTAACAATAGAAACAAAAAAAATGCTCCTAAGCAACAAAAAATATCTTCCAACCGAGCTGGTCACCGTTGGAGATAATAAACCTCCAGGAGCAAACGACGACAACATAAGACATAATCAAAAAGTAATGCTAGCAATGAACAACGTCCGGACTTTATGGACATATGATCCACATAGAACTAGAGGAAGTAATAATATAAAATTCGACATCATTGGTTTATCAGAAATAAGAAGACTGACCCGTCGCTCCTGCAAGTTATGGCAGACAACGCCAAAATATTCCGTGCCCTCACCGATATAGGGCGAAAGTATAAAAACATTCGCGATGCCTAATTACGTAAGCGGACGGGTTAAACCACATACGCTCCGTATAGCGTATTTTAACGCCCAAGGCCTTAAGCCACAACTAGACTTGGTGAAGGAGTTTGCTCACGAACATCAATAAGCCTATTCTTAGTGCAAGAGACATTTCTAAAACCACGTATACGCGATCCGCGTATCGCTAATTATAACTTAGGAATGATCGCACCACCCGTATGGGCGGTACCCTCATTTATTTTAAAAGGTCTCTACACTGCATACCTATAGATCCTCCGATCCTCACTAACATCGAGGCCTCTACCATCCGAGTCAGTATGGAGAATCACCAGCCGATCACTGTTATTACAGCTTATCTTCCGCCCAACAAACAAGTATTATACACAGATAAAGAAGCATTACTCGGCCACGGGGCCGCAGTCATAGTGGGCGGCGATCTTAACGCCAAACACTCCAGCTGAAACAGTAGAGCCACAAATAGAAACGGAATCTTATTAGATTCGCTGACAGACAAGCTGAACTTTTCAGTAATAGCACCCGACGAACCAAAACGTTATCCGGATAACGTCGCGCATCGACCCGACATTCTAGACGTTGCGTTACTTAAGAACGTAACGATCAATGTAAATTCAATCGAGGTTTTTCACGAATTAGAGTCAGACCACCGGCCCGTCGTCCTAAATCTAGGCCCACCGGTTAACTTTCAACCACCGACGAAAACAGTGATCGACTGGCAACGGCTGGAAAAGGATCTCGAGTCTATCAAGTCCGACGACCTTGACCTTATACCGGACGTCATCGACTCGGTCGACACGGCTCACAGTGCTATCTCTCATATGACGTCACATATACAGAATAGGATCAAGGCCTGCTCCAGGCAGGTTCCGACGATGCAACCGCATCGCCTAAACCTGCCTCCAGAGGTCAGGAACTTATTCACACAGAAGCACAGAGCCACTAGACTTTACGATAGGTATCCGTCGGTCGAGAATAGGCGCCACCTCCGCTACCTACAGCGGGTGGTACGGGAACGTATCGCGGAACTCCGCGGCGAACGTTGGGACCGCTTGCTCGGCAACCTTAAGCCATCACATGTGGCTTTCTGGAAGCTGCCTCGCGCGTTCAAACAGGAGCCGCCCACTGTCATGCCTCCTTTGGACAGACCGGGACTGCAGCCGGCGCTCGATGACGATGAGAAGGCTGAATGCCTCGCCGATAGTCTCGAGAGTCAGTGCTCTCCAAATGCAGCAGCCGACCCGACACACGTTGACGAAGTTGATCGTGAAGTTGAACGTCGCTCCGCTCTGAGCCCTTCAGGCGATGTAATAAAACCAACCTCTTACGAAGAGGTGAAGCTAATAATTAAGGAGCTTAACTCCAAGAAGGCCCCGGGGCCCGACACTATACACAATAGGGTTCTTAAAATCCTACCCTCGACTCTTATTACTTTATTGGTTACCATTTTTAATATTCTATTGTCTAACAGCGCGTTCCCCGAACAATGGAAGGATTCCATTGTTATCGGTATCCCAAAACCCAATAAACCTAAAGCTAATCCGAGTAGCTATAGGCCTATTAGCTTAATTAACTCGATCGGGAAACTTTACGAAAGATTAATTCTCGCGCGTCTTAATCATTACATCGCGGAGCTCAACCTGATACCCGACATACAGTTCGGATTCAGAACCGCTCACTCGTGTCCCCAGCAGGCTCACCGACTCACCGAGTACATTCTCGTACGGCGTCAACTTCACGCTACCACGGCAGCCGTGTTTTTCGATGTCGCGAAGGCATTCGACAAGGTATGGCACAACGGCTCAGTATTCAAGCTGTATCAACTGGGAGTGCCAGACAGGCTCGTGCGCATCATACGAGCCTACCTTACTGATCGCTCCTTCCGATATCGAGTAGAGGGCATCCTATCCTCAACCAGACCCATCAGGTCTGGCGTGCCACAGAGTTCAGTCCTCTCTCCCACTCTTTTCTCGCTCTTCACGAGCGACATTTCCAAGTTTCCGAGTGTCTAGCTCGCTCAGTACGCTGACGATACGGCACTCTACTTTGGCTCCGCTCTATTGAACCGCTCAACATTGAGCAGGAACATTAAAGTGCTTCAAGCCGCCGTCGATGAACTAGGCAACTGGTTCAGAAAATGGCGGATTGAAGTGAACCCCACCAAGAGTGCAGCGGTACTCTTCGGTAACGCGAATAGCATCCGCGCTAAAAAACGACCGACCGACGTCATTAAATTGTATGAAACACCCATACCGTGGGTGAAGGATTACAAATACTTAGGAGTCACGTTCAACAGCAATATGAACTTCAAGAAACATATTGATACGGTATGCAATAGAGCCCGATTTGTCCTCAGTCGCCTTTATCCACTTGTGTGTGGGCGAAGCAAACTTCCGCTCAAACACAAAGTGACGCTGTACAAAACCATCGTACGGCCCATACTGTCATACGCAAGCGTCGTTTTCGCGCACACCCGACCGAGCTACTTACGTCGTTTGCAAGTAGTTCAAAATAAATTCACGCGCGTGGCAACCGGAGCCCCGTGGTTCATCCGAAACGTTGACCTTCACCGCGACCTAGAGCTTCCGACGATAGCTCAACACTTAAAAAGAGATCTCGCGACGCTTCTTTGACAAGGCGCCTAACCATCCCAATATCTTGGTTAGGAAGGCATGCGGGTACACCCCCCTTCACCATAGTCTCAACCCAATAAGACGTCCCAGACACGTAACGGTAGACCCGGATGACGACATCACCATCGCGAACGCGACACCCACACAAACACCGACACAGACACGCACACACCGCCTTCGCAGGCGTAGGCGCGGTCAACCACCGCAAACCACTGGCACTCGTCGCTCTGACGATGGCCAGCGGCCCGCACCCTAGATACACCACACATTGTTTTGATACCCGACGAGACGTTAGTCCTCGTCCTGTAATCGCTTCACTACACTCACTCACACACGGACTGACTGACGGACTGACATACACCACTTACACAATCACAAACACACTCCACAAACAGACACAAACACAAACATACATGCACACAAACATTTACACTACGTACATACATACAAACACACATACATACAATCATAAACACATACATACACTTACATACATTACACAAAACATCACCACACTCGCCGGCGAGTGTGTTCTTATCACCTTTTCATCTTTCATCTTCATTTTCATTCTCTCTCCTTCCCACAAGCACACCGCCGGTCTGAGGTTCGAGTCCGACATATTACGCCCCGTTCCGGGGCGTAAATACGTAACCGTATTTCCTCCTCTCAAAAAAAAAAAAAAAGAAGACTGACAAATTAAATAACAGTTAACAAGAAGGATGTTCTAGTGAACGTAGTTGACGTTCACATGGTATCACTTATACGAGTGTACGCACCAACCACAATTCGCCGTGTTATATTTGATAGAAGATACAGAGATACCCCACATATAGAGACGCATTATCAAAAATCAATTGAAGCCACTTCCGTTTATGCAGTCCAATGGAAGGTGGTGTGCCCGCCCAGAGGTAATAATATTATTCAATGTGCAGTGAAATACTGTCGGGCCATATTGAGTAAATAGGGAACAGATGTATGCGCGGCCGGTGTGTAAAAAGTGTACTCTGTGCACCAACCTGCACAGTAAATAATGCCGTTGATGTGCAGCAGAAGAAGAAACCGTGTACTAGCTCCTATTGTACCACAGTTCCATAGTCTTAAGTCGGACAGCCTTTCCAAGGGAAGGCGCACAAGTTTATTACAAAATCTATATCTGTGCTTCAGTTAGAGCTCCTGTAAGGTATCTGCAGGCATATCCGTAGTCATGATACATTCGTAGCCATTCTTTACATGACATGAGGAGACAAATCACAATTGTTTCCAGTTCAATGACAATCAATATAAATCCGCTCCCATAAGTATCAACAAAGGCCTGGAAAATTTCTATTTCATGTTTGTTCATCGCCCAAATACTTTGTTGACATTATTTGCCGCTCAAACAAAAGCTATCGAACTTTCCTCATTAGGCAGATTTGTTATACGATCGAAACATTTACAATTTCAGAAGAGCTTTGAAAGTTGTAGGGCATATTTTGTGATACATAGCTGATAATATTGGAGGTAATGTTTAATGTGAAGCATTATTTTTTAGTTCATCTGATATGATAATGTACATCCTAGCATTTTGTAAAATTTACACAATTACAATTTAAAATTGTAAGTACATGTATTTTTTTTATGGAATAGGAGGAAAAACGAGCGTACGGATCACCTGTAGTTAAGTGATCACCGCCGCCCACAATCTCTTGCAACACCAGAGGAATCACAGGAGCGTTGCCGGCCTTTAAGGAAGGTGTACGCGCTTTTTTTGAAGGTACCCATGTCGTATCGTCCCGGAAACACCGCACAAGGAAGTTCATTCCACAGCTTTGTAGTACGTGGAAGAAAGCTCCTTGAAAATCGCACTGTGGACGACCGCCACACATCCAGATGGTGGGGATGATATCCTAACTTGTGGCGTGTCGTGCGAAGGTGGAATTCGGCGGCAGGAATCAGGTTAAACAGCTCTTCGGATCACTCCCCGTGATAAATGCGGTAGAAGACAAACATTGAAGCGACATCTCTACGCAACTCTAAGTGATCCCCGCACTGTGTCCCCGACAATTCGAGCTGCTCTACGTTGCACGCGGTCAAGTGGATCGAGCTGAAATAAATAAATTTCTTTATTATTAGTGAAATCTAAAGCCTAACTTATGTTCCATCAAAAAATACAACAAGTAGTCTTTTTTTTAGTGCTTCTAAGTTTAATGAACTTAAAGAAATTAATGTTTATCTCATGTCTTGTTATTATTGCTGTGAACTCTATTATTTCCTAGCCCTAGGTTAATAGTAACTTTTACCTCGACATCCCTAAATAACTATAATTGCAGAATGTTCCATTGATGTAAGTCACTGTTAAATAAGAAAGTGTGTGCGTCTATGTGTGAATATACAATATACAGCGATCGAGAAATCAAACTTGGATCCGGTATGGGAGGAATGGCACCGTTTAAATATTGTATTCACGTATATGGATTCACCACCTTTTCACAACATGCTATTCAATACCATACTTGGTCGATGGGAAATAAAGTTTCATCAATGTACTGGTCTTTATATATTATAATACTACTACTAAATATAAGGAATATCAACAAAAACACTAGATCACTTTTTTTTGTAGCGCAGTTTTACTGTATTTAAATAATTTAAGTTTTAGACAATAAATCTGCTTTTTTATTTTTAAGCAGGCGTTACTTTGCGGAAATCCATAATTATGCAAATGATTTGAGTTTTCTTCAGTGTTAATTCCTGCTATAAGGTTATAATAAGAATTTATTTTTATACAAACCTACAAGTAAATTGAATTCTTTAAATACATGTTATGTAAGTAATATGTATGTTTACTTGATCGAACAGCTTTTCAAAGCGTGATCGCGCTTCACTCGCAACTAAATTTATTTTTATCAATGGTTCCAATGTCACTGAAGCGTTTCGTTTTACAGGGAAGAGCATGTATTGAGTTGCGTTGAGCATTACTTTAGCCCAGTTACGATTTGAACACGTTAACTGTTTCGATTTTAGATTTGATTTTAATATAAATTATTCGCCACAACTAAAAAAAAATGTGTTATAACACCAAGATAACAGACGTACGAAGTAGTTATAGTACATGTAGTAGTCATGAAGTCATTGTTAAGTTAAAACCTTGTTTTCATACGTATAAACGTTTCTCAAATGAAAATATATAGAAATAAAGAAGAAAATACCTTATTGTTGAGTATTTTTTGGGTACTTTTTACCTGTCAGGTCGGTAACTTTTACATCACTTACCTACTTACCATCAAGTTTGTCCTCATGAGCACAAACTATTAGAAAATAAAAATAGTTTACTGAGAAGAAGCGGGATAAGAATTACCTTACCCTATAATCTATATAATGCCAAAAAATTAACGTCAATGTAACAAAGACAATAATTTCCCACGTCTCGGCTTCCGGAAGTAATTATTTGAGAACGGATTGCGACTGTCAATCCGACGGGCGCGGTGCAATATTCTTCAATGTATGATGTAGTGCACTTCGAGGACCAGTATTAAGCAAGCAATCACTATAGCGTTTATAATAACAGGCAGCAAACTGATTTTCGCTACGTTACTTAGCGCAGTTAATTAAATTCGTGATTACCCATCTTCGGGAAATCCTAAACATCTCGGAACAAAATGTACTCCAGGTCGTTAGTGTAATTGAGCAGAACAAACCAACTCATGGGGATGCCAATATCTATTAGGGGTAAAAAAATAGTTTTTTTTTATTTATTATTTTTTATTTAATTTTATATTTATCGAATTTACTATTACTATATTTATTTAATCAAAATATTATTACCATTATTATCTATACATTGCTGCCATCTAATAGGAAGGTAATTTATGTCTTTGCGATACAGTACAGTAATTACTGTGGTGATCTAGATTTGATAAACTGTGTGAAAGCATTTTGTACTGCCTCCTGAGAAGAAAACTTTTTATCACATAGAAAATGGACCAAATTTTCGTGATTTGGTAAACGGTAGCCCGTTGGAGTTAGGTCTATAATACGGAGGGTGACGAATGGTTTCTAATTGCAGTTCCTGTAGAGTTAAAATGGTTTCTCCTGCTGTATGAGGTCTCGCATTATCAAGGAGCAATAATGGTGAAGATCGATTCATGAGTCGGGGTTGTTTCACTGCTAGTTTTGCTATTTTTGTTCGGAGTTCGGCACAGTAGACATCTGCGGTTATTGCTGGACCAGATCGGAGAAAGCTATAGTGAATAACACCATGCTGAGAACACCAAACAGTTACCATTACCTTTTTATTCATATGCTTTGCTTTAGGACACTGTTGCGGCGTTTGACCTGGGGTCAGTCATTGCATTTTTCGCTTAAGGCTATCGTAAATAATCTACTTCTCATCCCATGTCACTATTCAATTTAATATTCCTTCAGTTCTGTATCGATTCAATAAGGTAACACAATAATCAATATGTGTTTCTTTTTACACATCAGTGAAATCATGAGGCACCCATTTTTCATATTTTTTTATTTTTATATTTTGTCACAAATGAGTCAATATTGTTGATAAGGTAACGTTAAACTATTCCACTAATTCCTGAAAAGTTTGGCTCGGATGGGCTTCCACCATCTCTTTCAATTCATTGTTATTTACCTGTGTGGGCGTTCTTCCACGTGGTTCGTTCTTTAAATCAAAGTTTCCATCACGAAAGCGTAAAAATCGCACAGTGCATTCATTAGCAGTCCCCTCTCCAAACGCAACATTGATATTGCGAGCTGTTTCTGCCGCGTTAGTTCCGCGTCGGAACTTGTATTAAAAATTCACTCTAATTTTCGAAGTATCCATCTTTCTTGTCTAAGCTGAATTAAAAAAAAACTACTGAAAGTCGATAATCAAATGTTACACATTTTTTATAAGGTACTGCTACATAGGTACCTACCATGTGAAAAAAGTTCCTCAAAAATCTCAAATAAATGAAGGTTCTATGTTAATTCGAAGCACCTATTACAATAAAAGGGCAATTTCATACTTTAACCCTTATTATTAAATATTTTAAATAGTGCATTTCCTAACATTAAATTTATTTTTAATCTACACCCAGGCTAATCGAGAAGAATATAAAATTTAATTTAAATAAAATACTTTTTAAATGATTAAGACGTGTGTAACTAATTAATTAAAAGTATTTTAACATAAGGTATTCTTTTTAGAACATATTTTCAGGAGGACTGCGGTCGACATGAGTCGGGATAATATATTATGTCATAGTTGTTATTGTGAACTTCAGAGCCGTTTCAGAAGACCGATGGTTTTTGGTAAATGTAATTTTGGGTTTTCATTAATAGAACGTCATTAGTTTTAATTGGGAGATAATTGCATCTCTGGTGTTCGATAATTTTTGCCCATTTCAATGTTTTTTTTTTTATTTCAATGATTTTATATACCTTATTATACCTTACCTAGTCTTGGGAGAACAATATTCTCTTTTGCCAAAACGTATAGTTGGTCGAAGTGGTTATAGTGTTTTGAACGGTCTGTTATGTGTTTACAAATTACTGACTTAGAGTGAAGTTTTGTTTGATATCTGTAATGTGTTCTTTGAGTCGGCTCGAGATGTTGCGTTTGGTTTGCCCAATGTAAGACACGACACAGTCACAGGCCAGTTTATAGACACCCGCATCTTGTAGTGGAATATTAAACTTTACTGCTCTCAAGAATTGCTGCATCTTCTTGTGTGGCTTGAAAATAGTATTAATTGAAGCTGTTTTAGGATCCTGCTAATTCTGTCTGGTTGAAATGGTACTGTTGGCTCTTTAACTCTATTCTGGTGCTGACGAGGAGGTTGCAGTTTGTTGTCATCTCATTGTGTAACATCACATAGACGGTCGGCTCTGTGAAACAAACAATTACCGACAGAATTTAGTTATGCTATATTAAGCATGAAAATTACAAATATAACCATATAACTACATATTTTCTTTAAAATTCAAATATTCCTATTCAAATAGGTTTACAAAAAATTCTTTTGAATAGTCAATATTATTTTATCGATCTAATTGCTTTATAACTTTATAGATTTCATCAAACGTTATCTTGTATCTTAGAATCCATATGAAACATCAGTTGTTATATTATGATAACATACGAGTACATATATATTTCTTTTGAGAGAAGTTATATGGGGCTTACACTAAGAAGCAAAATTACAAACATTACAACAAGAAGGAAAACGAAAGTAAAAGACGTAGCCTTATGTGTACTGTGTTTAAAATTTTAAATGATCAGGACTTATACAAAGAACAAAAGACGAAAGATAGTCCAAGAATTGCTAGAGATAGGAACGAGTGGAAATTAATGGATGAGGTTTTTACCGCTAAAACCTTATATAGAAAATAGCGACTAATAATAGAAACAAACTTGTCTGAACAATGAAATATTGTTAATATTAATGAATATTTTTGATAAGGAAATACCTAAATGTATAAATATAAAAAAGCTCTAATTAAATAAATAAAATAGATTCAATTTGTCATATAAAAACACTGATGAAATGTATCAAAGCACATGTTTGATCATAATAGAATAGCATCAATAGCACTAAATCTTAAAATAACACAAAAGTAGTAACAGGTGTATCATTTAATCACAGTGAAATAACAAATTGTGACAAAATGTCCAAAAACAGTCGTTTGAAACGTTGACTTAATGACGCGCCGTGAATTGTAGCCATGGGACGTACAGCGGGATAAATTCCGTAATAGCAGCTTCTTATGAAAAGTAACTGTCCATTCATCACACAGCTGAGGGGAACTAACAAAATAAGTGGTTTTTATTTCGTAGTCGCTAGTTAAACATCATCGATTCTTATATTATTGATTTTCTTTGTGTGTTTCAAACATTTTTACACCAAGACGTAGAATAGTAGAATAGGATTCATAGTGCATATAAACTCGTTTAAATGTAAACGATTCTTATCCAGTTTGGTAATCAGTTACTAAGTGACAAAATGTTAAAATAAATTAGTTGCGCCAGTCGGTTTCTTCAGTAAGTTATTTAACAAAACGAGCCTGTTCTTTGTATCTCTGTCGCTTCGCTATTTTTGCTCGTTCTTTTTTCTCAGACCGCGGTGTGAATTAATTCGAATGTTTCCCTCACAATTGAATATCAAATAAGAACTCGGAGAAGTCAGGTTTCAATTCCTCAATAATGTTGTTACTAGTATCTTAAGAATAGGATTTTATGGTTAATCCTCGTTGCCAATACTATATTTTTATATTCCTTTTAAGACGAATTTGAATCATTTTTGTGTGTATGTTTGAATGAGTTCTTAGTTGGTTTAAATTTACATATGAATCCGGTAATATCTATATTGGGATATCAACCTTTTTTTCCTTCCTAATCTTACTTAGTATACATCACATACTAACTAGTTCTAAACCCTCCAATCATCATCAGTATTTCTATACGCCTTATATTATATGGCTATAGCATTGTAAGCTCATAGTCTCTCCAGTTTGTACCAACGTATGATCTGCAAATACCTTAAGACGTCCGATTGATATTATGATCAATTGCAAACGTATCACAATGACAAAATATATTTCCATTACTTTGTCCTGGTACTGATGATGGTAATGATAATGACTGTGATGTTGATACACTTGAAGACGTTTAATTTACTTTATTTTATTCTCAATAATAAATTGACACAATCGATAAGGTCGAAATAGACGTACCTGTAAAAGAGATCAGTACCACAGTAGATATATGTAGTATCTTCAAGTTGAATATCATTTAGTGACACATACGAGTAAGTAGCACACACTTTTATTCCAAGTCATGTGTATAACACACATGACTGTAGCTGACACACTTGCATCCTACTTCACTCTGTTCAAGTTGACATTTCAATGGAAACAATTTGTCATGAATTTAATAGTATTGAATGTAATTACACCTTAACATAATATTACAGTATTTACAAATAGAACTTGTCAATCTGTACAATTTTTTACCATCAACGATATTTATTCGTGCGTATTTTTGGGGAATTACAAGTATCGAAGTTGAAATAAAATGGTCAATAATTTAATTACCAGAACGGAGAATTGAGGAGCCAGTTCATGTTTGAGTATCGAAATGCGACAAAAAGACAGTAATAGTTACAGGAACAGGTTTGATGAATTATTAGCAGAAGATTTCAGACAAAAATTGGTCCAGCCGTTTGCGCGTGAAGTAACAAACATACACACACATACACATATAAGTCTTCGCCTTTATAATAATAATAACAGCCCAGCAAACGTTGTATTGCCATAAAATAAAGTAATAAAAACGGTCAATAATTAAAAATGTTAACAAAATAGATGACGACCGATTCTCAGATCTACCAAATATATCGTACATAACATTTATCGGACTACAATAATGATTATATTCGATTGCCATCTTGCAACTCTATTGCGGATCTGTGGATGGAACAGAATAATATAAAATCGCTATACAAAAATATTTGTAGATCGTAGAAAGGCGAAAATTTGAAGGTGTATAATATATTTTTCAATGCTGGATGAAAAATAGATGTTGGCCGATTCTCAGACCTACCCGATATGCACTCAAAATTTTATATAAATCGGTTCAGCCGTGTCGGAGGAGTTTGGTAACAAACACCGGGACACGAGAATTTTATATATTAGATTGTGATATATTAACGTAATTGTCTAATTTGTAACGCGGCCCGTAGAAGTACAAAGCGAAAGACACAATAGAATATCGCACTCTGTTGGTCGGAGTGATAGACGCAATCTGTTCTCGAATAATTACTTCTGGAAGCCGAGACGAAGGAAATTAAGCTCTTTGTTACTCGGCCAGCGGCTGTATCAACTGTAAAAACCTTGTGTGTTTTTTAGTTATTTTTATCTGTATTTGTTATTACAGAAATAATGAGTCACAAAAGGAGTTAGTGATATTAAATGGGATCATATTATTATTTACGGAGAAACTTACATCTTCAACAGCAGATGTGAGTTGGGATGTCTCCTAAAGCTGTATTTACTTTCTGGAAAATATCCAACTAACAGTTCTCATACTGAGCGGTGCAAAATGCAATATCGCTAGGCACGATCAAACTCGCAACCATATAGGCATTTAAAATAAATCTTGAATAAGCCATCAATTAATGATTTATTAATAAGCGCTTTAGTTTAATCAACCACGTACAAACATTCTAAAGACTTTTTCATGATTTGATTTGAGTTTAAGTCTGAATCAATTCCAAATCCTTTAACAGATTTGTGCTGAAATTGTATCTGAGCACAAATAAGCCAACGGAAATTCAATATGTGTTTGTACCAGCTTACAGGCTTATTTTTGTTTATGTGGATCTTGTTAAAGGGAAGTCCTTCAATACCATTGTAAGTATTGATGAAGATCACTTTTTTATGTATGTTTGTGATACTATAGTAAATTCAGTTCACTACCTATCATTGATAGTGCAAAAACAGTCAAAAACGCTATTAACACAAAAATGAAATTTAAAAATGTTTTGTAATTCCAAAAACTACAATTAATACAATATTATTAATATAACCATAAAGCTTGTTGTACATCTACCATGTCGTATCATACCCATGTCGTATCGTCCCGGAAACACCGCACAAGGAAGCTCATTTCACAGCTTAGTAGTACGAGGAAGAAAGCTCCTTGAAAACCGCACTGTGGAGGACCACCACACATCCAGATGGTGGGGATGATATCCTAATTTGTGGCGTGTCGTGCGAAGGTGGAATTCGGCGGCAGGAATCAGGTTAAACAGCTCTTCGGAACACTCCCCGTGATAAATGCGGTAGAAGACACACAATGAAGCGACGTCTCTACGCAATGCCAAATGATCCAGCCGCTCACAGAGCACTGGGTCCCCGACAATTTGAGCTGCTCGGCGTTGCACGCGGTCAAATGGATTGAGCAGATACTGGGGTGCGCCAGACCAGAGATGACAGCAATACTCCATGTGTGGCCGGACCTGCGCTTTGTAGAGTGCTAGAATGTGGGCCGGCTTGAAGTATTGCCGTGCTCTATTAATGACCCCCACCTTCTTCGAAGCCAATTTGGCTTTGCCCTCCAGATGACCACGGAATTGGCAATCGCTCGAGATTTCGAGACTCAGTATTCCGATACTAGGCGAGGCTTTAAGGGAAGTGTTGTCGAAGAGCGGTGATATTACTTAATTGTAACTGGTTATATTGTTGTTAAAATGTTTATTTAATATTTTTATTTGTGTGATATAAATATTTATATTCAGGGGATTATAAAACGATCGAATAAAAAAAAGTTAGCGACCGATGATGAGATACTGTTGTAATAACTTGAGCGGTAAGAATTTGAGTAAGCGAAAAATTAACTAAAATAACGACGAATATTGATTAAAAGTTAAATCCAGAACGAGCTTATAAAAAGTGGATTGTGATTAATTAATTTCAGATATTAAAATTGTAGCCATGTGAATAAATTACTAGAAATATAGAGAGGGCAAGTTTAATATTAAGATAGAGACCATTTTTCCAATTGAGGTTTTACATAACGCACTACTAAAAAGTTCACTTGTAAGCTTGATTTTAAGATTGTAAGCTGCTTTATTAATGATTATTGGTTACTGATATTCTATTTGCGTTCTTATGTTTTTATTCTGATACCATTTTTTAATGAAAATTATAGCCTTTTTTTAATGTTCTTTAATTTTTCTTTGTGTTTTTGATGGTTGATGGAAGAGCGTTGTTTGTTGGGTTAATTAGTATCCCGTAGCACTAATTAGGAGTTAAAAAATATTGTACTTGATAGAGCTTTAGTTCACGTTTATAATGATACTTTACTTTACTTATTACAAGGTAATGCGAAGTTTTTAAGAAAATAACGACAAAGAATTCTTACTTCAAAACGGGTAAAATACGTTAATAAAATGCAACATGAGCGTTGGAATACCTGCGGAAGATAGACCAAAGCTCTATCAACTACAACTTATTGAAGAGGTTACGTTATGTTAGAACAGTTAAAACAACAGAACACGTCAGAACGGAATTGTAGGTGTTTCCCTTTCTTTCCTCCCCATTTACAAATAAGGAAAGGGGGCACCTTCCCAAAATGTATATTGCTTTATTTCGTTTGGAATACATTGTTTCATTTAATTGCCTAGTCCTTAACAATTAAAATTTTGACTTATAATGTTTCTCCAAATAGATAAGTAATTAATAAGAAAATTAAATTAAAATGTGAGCTTTTAGTAATCTGCTCATTAAATTATTTTTTATTTCAGTTTACAAAAATCTTAACCTTCTTCTTCTATATATATTATAAAAGAGAATGTATGTTTGCATGTTCCCTAATAACTCCTAAACTATTCAACCGATCTCAATGAAATCTTTTGTAATATATTCGTTGAAGCTCAAGAAAGGTTTACATAAATATAGTTTGTCGTGTGACGATCCTACCCACGCACTCACCCACGCATTTACCATATATCTCGGACCGTTTATTGACAGAACAACGTCTAACGGGTCAGCTAGTGATATAATAAATAATATTGAACAAAATGCACGACGTAACGTAACGTAACGTTGACAAACAAATATAAGGTCCCACAAATATTATGAAGCTTCTCATTTTGTAAAAGGCAAAAGACATAAAAGGCATTTTTTTACTCAAAATTGATTCCTTTAGAATTCTTTTTGATGTCATTTCTAATAAGTACTAGATACTACTACCGCTTCGGAAACAAATGGCGCTCTGAGAGAGAAGAAGTGGCGCAAAGAACTCTCCCAGCATTCTTTTTTTGCGCTCTTTTCGATAAAAATATACAATATTTTACAGTCATTTCTATCGCTGCAAAATAATCACAATCTAGTCCCAGGCTGTCCGATCATTTAGATATTCAGCAGTGGATTAATAGGATTTACGTCAGAGCCATTAAACTTATTTATAGATAATGCCTGAACAGTGGCTAGGACTTTATAATAGAAGTGTATACATTTACCCTTATAGCTACTATGTATCTTATGAAGCCTACTAGACTTGGTTACAAGCAATCCCTTATTTCTAGTGTTATGAAAATCACTATTAAGAGCAAAAGGTGACGATTTTTGTGAATGTACGTATATTAAATTTTCATAAATGTACTGACAATGAACAGTCATAATATTTATTTCTTTAAATTTTTCTTTGAGAGACTGTCTATAACCAAGCTGATATATAGCACGAACAGCTCTCTTTTACAGAGCAAACACTATATCAATGTCAGCAGCATGACCCCATAGTAAAATACCGTACGTTATGATGCTGTGAAAATAACTGAAGTACACTAATCTAGCGGTCGCAACATTCGTGTACTCTCTAATCTTTCTAACTGCATATGCCGCAGAGCTGAGTATATCTGCTAGTTGGGCAATATGTGGACCGCACTGAAGCTTTTTATCTAACGTGATACCCAAGAAGATTGGAACTTGTGCACACTACGAAGTGTGCACAAGTTCTCTGGTCATTTATAAGTACGTTGGTTTGTTCCTCCGCTGTGTTTGGTGTAATGAACCGTAAACACTTTGTTTTTTTACTGTTTAAATGCAGATTATTCGTCTCAAACCAACGCATTATCTTTGAGAGTGCATTGTTTACCTCGTCATCAATATCTGCACGTCGCTTTACTTTAAAAATAAATAAAGTATCATCAGCAAACAACACAATCTCATGGCTATCGTCTACCACAAACGGTAGATCGTTAATATATATAAGAAACAAGAAAGGACCAAGAATAGAACCCTGTGGAACACCTATTCCCACAGGTTTACCCGAAAACCGTTTGCCATTTACATCGACTATCTGAACTCTTTCGCTTAAATATGATTTTAACAGATTTAGGGCTCTATTTTTCACTCCATAATGCTTTAGTTTTAGGAGTAAAGTTTAATTGTGGACGCAGTCAAATGCTTTGGACAAATCATAAAAAATGCCCAATGCATGATGCAAAGATGTGCTCAATGAGTCTAGTACCCGCATTAATTGTTGATAAGCCCCTAGTAAAACCAAACTGATTTTTGTTAATTAATTTACAAAAATGCATTTGTAGCTGTTGAAGCAAAAGTTTTTCAAAAAATTTACTAAAAACAGGCAGCACTGAAATAGGTCTGAAATTAGCAGGGTCAAAAGAACTGCCCGATTTAAACAAAGGTATAACTTTGCTGTATTTCATGAGGTCAGGGAACACACCCTCATGTATGCATTCATTAAATATTATTGCTAATTCAGTTATGATATAATGTCAAGTATGTATTTTACAATATTAGTCGAATAGCCCCATAGGTCTTTTGTATTTTTTAGGTTAATTAATTTGAAGATTTTTATTATATCGCTACCTGTAATATACTTAAATTTCAAATCAGTGGAAGATGTGTGTGTTAGTGTATTATAAGTAACTCAAATTGGTTTTATTAGGTTGCTGTTATTTCTCGTCACTCACAGTCAGTCGGTCACTGACTAATACTAAAACGTAAATTAATTATTTTTGTCACTTAAAACTTTAATTTACAGTCACGTGTTTAAATAATACCCTAAAAACATGTTCATTCAACGTTTATGGATATTACTAGACTTATTGTACATCAGCTGTATATAAATCTAAACAGTAAAATTGCCTGTACTGATATATAGGTATATAATATACATTATCCTTTTATGTATTTCTGAATCAACCTGATATATGTACTGTTACTGACACATAATAATTATTATTTCGCATCTCGAAGCGAACAAAACGAAAAACTGATTTATATCTTTATTAAGTATCCAAGCCCGGGGATGTCATTATTCTATCCCGCACAGTCCTTTCTTCCCGCGAGTAATATTTTCCCGGGACCTCCTCGGCTCGCTCGTATCAGCTCCAAGCAGTGATAATTCTCTCGAAATGGTCTCCTTGTCGGACACAGACACTCTGCTACAAGTTCAGTTTTAATAATAATAATAATAACAGTACTAATATATATTATATTATTATATATTATTTACTTTTACATTTGAATTGAAAGAGATATAAATATCGTGGACATTTTTAATGATTTCAACAATAATATGAATAAACTTAATTAGAATAATATTGTAGAGTCATCATGAAAATAGGTTAATAAACAAACATAGCTCCTTCAATATCGTCTCTTGAATGTTTGTAATAAATAACACTTGATTTAACTATTCCTATCTTCTGTAGATCTAGAACCAAGTAAGTAATGATTGCTTCCAACAATACAAGAGTTCGCTTCAAAGCGTTCTCCATAAATGGAACATTGAATGGGAATATCTCGATCTTATTGTTATTTATTTTATGGAAGAGGATGAGGTCACCAGCGCTGAGAGTTCTGTGTGTTCAAATCAAAACAAAATCACTTCATTCATGTAGGTCAAGGAAATGACACTTATAAATGTCTAAAGATAACTTTTCTTTTTATATCCACCGCCACTTCGGAAAGGGTTTAACAATAATGAGAAGAAGTGGCAAGAAATTCATTGCCACTTTTTTAAATCAACATTTACAGCTTTGAATTTATGTAAAGTGATGCATCAAAATTACTCAAACATCAAATACTCAACGCCAAGTCGTCAAAAAAAGTAAATGTAAATTAATACGTAAAAAAAAATACGTTTAAAAAAACCTACTTCAAAAACGGAAAAGTATTCTACATATTGATAGCTTTGAAGTCGGTGCCAAGCCAAATGTAATAGTAGGTACCTATACTAGCCACGCGTGACTTTGAGCGGGATAGCTTCGTCTACAACAAAACAACCCAAGCGACCAGACACGCGTGGCCAGACTACCTTAATAATTACACTAAGTAAGCTGTTTATAAAATTAAGTTTTATTTTGTTTAGGGCTTGGCACCGACTTAAAACTTATCAACATATAAATAACAGTATTTTATTAATATTAAAGGTAAAGCTTTGCATAAGAGGTGTATTAAATTAAATTATTGTTAGTTATTTCATACTTTTTCGTTTTTGAAGTCAGTTTTTTTAAACGTAGTTTTTATTTAGTTTATAAAGTCGGTATGTAATAAACGTTTTCACTGCAATGTAATAATAGTCACAATTATTACTGCAAGATTGTTTCAATATGATAAAGGAACTATCAACTTTACAATAAACTTTACAAGATACTGCAATCTATTGTAACCAACAAAACACAAGATAAAGTAATAGAAACTCTTTGTGTTGCTATCGGGTACTTATATCTAGCCCGCAATGTATGAAGTAACTGTTTCCTTGTATATTTCAATATTGGTATTGTAATTAAAACATATTAAAACTATTATAATTTATTCACCGCTGTAAACATAACATTGAATATTGTTTTAAGTATCTATATACTTGAATCTTTTCAGAATTGGGCACATATATATAAAAAGTACGTTGAAAGAGCTTTTCATCTCCCCTCCTGTAGTTTATAAAGTGCTGGGAAGGTTTTGATAACACATTAACATGCACACATTTGTGTAAGTACCACACACCAACTTGGTTGTAATAATTGCCGCGACGTACACTTGAATGTTAAAAAAAAACGTTTAGAAAAACCGACTTCAAAAACTGAAAAGTATTATTAAAATTTAATTTTATACACCTTTACCTTTAATATTAATAAAATGCTATTATTTATATGTGCTACCTATTAATAGGTTTAAAGTCCTTGTCACTTGCAATCTACCATGTATCATGAGGAAAGAAGTAAACTGCACTCCACTAACTCCCACGCCACTCAGGTGACGTTCTTTATGAGTCACCCGTTACAAAGTATATATTATATAGATTCCCGCACACATACAGCGAGCCAGTTAACGTAACTCCGATTACTAATTGACCGTCATCAGCTCATCAAGGTGCTGCACAGTTAAGCGTTTGTGTGTCTCACACTAACTTAACAATCAATTCAATTATTCGTCCGATTCACTTTATCGTAACAAGCCATCTTATTCACCTATTATAATATTAATATTATAACCTTATTTGCTAACTAACAAGAGTACGATTAATTATTATAGTATCTATGAGTGAATATTTGTTCAAATGATCAGTGCAAAAACCACTATAATTTGCACCGTTATACTTTCGTTATTCGTGAACTCCTGTTTTAAACTGCGCCATTACTGCACATTAATTCTGTATTTAAGCTGTTGAATATTTTTGTATCCTAAGTGGAATTCTACTGCATTTTCTAGCGTGTGTTTAATTTTCGACTTCGCTTCCACATTTTTATAATATTTATTTCAAACTAGTGGTTCACGCTAGTGGTCGTGCTCCTCCATAGGGATTACTTAAGAGTTGAATTATCAATCTCGGATCAAACAAGTTCTGACCTGAAACTAATATAAAGGTGGGGCCACATGTGTATTGTGAGCTACGAGTAAGTATGATCGAAGCACAGCCAGTCTGCGGCCGCGCCGTAACACAACAGTACAACCTATATTCTAGCACACAAAGAGGTCGGAGTTTCTTATTTTAATATTTTTTTCTATAGATTTGTTATGAGACGTGTTATAGTTATAGTATGGTATGGTATAGGGGCTCCTGTTTCTACAATTAAACCACTAATATGGGTCCATTTTGCGTGCTGTATTGGCCAGTTTCTCCAACCAGCCCAGCTCCTTCCAGAAGTTCGGAACGTTCCAGGGGTGTTCACAGACTTCCTGGAGCGACCTCGTATTGGTTAAGGTTTTTGCCCATTGGTTGGCCACCCCCGCACATTCCAGGATTACGTGAGTGACCGTTTCGTCCTCAGGTAGACAGCCTCTGCACTTAGGACTGTCCGTTACGCCGATTGTGAAAAGGTGCTTTTTTAGTGATGTGTGACCCGTTAGGGTGCCCACCAATTCATCATGATGTCATGTCTGTTGAGGTTGATAAGGCTACATGTCAGTTTGGGTTTCAAAGACAAAATTATGTAACTAGTAGCAAATGATCAAATGATCCCGAATGAAGCTCCATTTCGTCAATTTTGTGTGAAGAGGTAACTAAATAAATAACATAACTAAAATAATCAAAATTTCAAAGCAAAAATTTCCCGCTAATTGGAGATAAAGAAGTAATCTATTTGTGGCAATTTTTAGTTTTGTTAGATTTAGTTTCATTCCATAACAAACTCTACCGAAAAGTATCTTATTTTAGTCGGATTCGCAAACGCGTCTTTAAGTGATGAACATTTTATTTTATGGG
Source organism: Leptidea sinapis (assembly GCF_905404315.1). Taxonomy (NCBI): domain Eukaryota; kingdom Metazoa; phylum Arthropoda; class Insecta; order Lepidoptera; family Pieridae; genus Leptidea; species Leptidea sinapis. Next base: position 412,699 of record NC_066288.1, on the reverse strand, counting down.
TACTGAAAGCGATTGAGCTGACACACTCGGCTATGTGACGCGCGTTCGTTACAGTTGGCTCAATTTATGGAATTAAAAACATAGTAAGGATATCAGTACTCTGTTACAGAATATAGCGTAGAGAAGCCAACGTCAACTGCTAGGGAGCAGCCAACTAGCAACGAAAGTGTAATATTACGATGTCATTTACAAGTTATTATGTACCCAGTGCCAGTACAGTCTGGCACGCGGCCTGTCTCGTGGTGTCTCTCAGAATGTTCTGCCGCCATTACATTTTAATATTTTGTTATTCACATATTATTTAAACATTCAGAAAAATTATTGTTATTTTATAGTTTTGTAGTTTTCACTTCTATCGGCATTCCCTGTGACTGTTGTTTGTGTGTTTTTCCGAACTCATATTTTATAATAATGGAAGCCTATCTTAGTCTGCGGTATAATTTACGTATTAAATTAGAATATTAAAAGAGAGAGTTCACGATAAATATAAAAACTAGTGCACTGATTCTCATGCTGTTTTCACCATGGATAGCGTGGTTCTCGAGGAAGATTTTAGTATATAATTTGTTATGTTTTTGTATACATGAAATATATACATTTACAGACAAAACAAAATACAAAATATTTATAATATATATAATAAGATATTTGATGGAGGTGTCGGAAAAAAATAAGCTTTCAACCAAAACGCTGTCTAAACCTTTTGAGATATAACAAAATAATGTTTGGTAGAATTGGCTATCTTAGGTCTACAGAAAAGTCAGCTATGGCATATGTCTATTTCTTAAGGATAACATACTATATCCATTATTTTATTTTTAACTCATTAACATATTACACATTCCCGATAGCTTAAGACGACAATATTATTCTGAATACTTAAATCATACTTTATTTCTATTGACAGAACAGCGTCTATCAGGTCAGCTAGTGTAATATATAATATTAATATCATAAATACATAAACTAATAATAATTATTATAGTTTAAAATAATTATATTAAGATATTTTAAATAATAAATTATATATAATATTTTTAATAAATATTGAATCCAGGGTACTCGTGTAGCATCCTTTTCAACAAACACTGCTGCACACCGATTATAATAATATCTGATAAATCATCATTATGTCATGTATATATGATTATATTATATATATATATATTATATATTTATGAGATAATTCATTATAATATCTACACATACGCACAAGGGGATTATAATACGAGGTATTATTTTTGTACACACACAGAGAAAAAGTCCTTGGTGATCTGGAATTATGAAAAGTGTTAAAATTAAACGATTCAACGAGATAGGGCGAGTCAATATTGGAATTTATTATTTTGTCAATAAGTCATGATACTTTCTTCTGTCCTCCAAAGATAAAGTTTTGTATTCAGCTAGCCTCTCCCGATAGTTATGAAGAAGCCTTCCTGTGCCTTCTCTGTATGATAATATTTTCAAACACTTATTTTGAACATATGGCTTAAGTCTTCCATGGTCTCTGCCATGATTACGATATCGTCTGCGAATCGAAGGTGAGTGATGTATTCGCCGTTGATATTGATGCGCAGCCCTTTCCAGTCCAGAAGCTTAAAGAATCTTCCAATACAGCGGTGAACAGCTTTGGCGATATAACATCTTGTCTGACTGACTGATCTGGCTCCCCGCTGCAGTCAGATAGGCTTCGAGAACTGATCCTGGAGACGGACTGACATGGTGGCATTACCATACACTACGCTATAATATCGCTACGCGACAATATTTTGTTGGTTCTGACATAATATTATGTATTTAATTACTTAAAGCATTTATTGCATTTAATTAATTTGCATGCCTAGTTAGAACTATAATATTGTATCGCTATATAACCATGTTTCTACGAAAAAAAAAGGAATTTCACTGGTTGATAAAATTATTAAAAAAAAAATAAAAAAAATGTATATTAATGTTTGTAATGAAATTTCTTTTAATTAGTCATAAGAAGAGATACGGGTTTATAAGACGCGGCACACACTCACGTACGCCACTAGGGTGAACTCACATCAGGGCATGGCTTTAGATTGAATCCAGGAGAATCAACCATCGCACACACTGGTTTAAGAACGGAGCCGATCTATTTCGCTGCGTGCCTGCAATAAATAGCCTCATAACTGTTGAGGTAATAAGAATAGACACAACAACAAGGTGTTCAGTGAGCAGTTTGATTACCGCCTTAGGTTATAATTACATCCAGTGATCTTACCAAAATATATAAACTGAAGTGCTCTTTTTAAGTGAAATATTGTGGGTGTGATAAAAAATATAATTAATCCAAAGATGGGTATTTTATATTACATTATTCACGTTAGCAATTCTTTCAATACTGAGCAACGTGCTCCTCGTTCCTAATTAATTCTACCTTTTCAAACCTTTTTCTATTTTTACTCTCAGGTATCCCTTTTCAGGCAAACACAAACTGTCTGGGCTCTTTGTAAAGAATTATTAGAAAAGAGAAAACTACTCAAGTGCGACTCAGTTTCGTATTTTGTCGGTTCGCTGAGGGTTCCTGCACCTCGTTGTAGTAATTAGTCGGGGCTAAACAAATTTTAGAAGTTTGTAGTATCGGTAATTGTGGTATCGGTTTTAATGAGAAATATTAATAATTGTGTTGGCGAACCCGTATAATATCTTCTGTATTTCCCTATTGTTTGAGGTCAATGGCGTCATCTATGGTTCGCTGTTGTAACACTCCGTCAAATCGGGAGTGAGGATTTAAAGCTGCGTCGAAAGAACATAGGTTTGACTCTCCATCGAAACAAAGTATGGGAAAAAGGAGGCGAGGAATGACAGCACGTCCTCGGTACTAACATAAATGACGTCACAATTGTTGACTTGCTGGTGATCACTCATAATTGGATCATCGAAAGAAAACTGCCCGAGTATTTGATCACCTTCGTATATTCCACAGGCAGCGTAACGACGTGCATGAATGCCGCGAGTGTAGTCGTCGAGTTTCCTTCTCACACTTTTGTGTGAGGGCGGAAGGAGGGTGTCAGAGCTGAGCCCTGTACCCTGTTTTGGGATTCTTCCTTTTTCTCTCCCGTTGTGTCCTTGTAGCAGCATTGTCAGTCCGTCAGTCCTTTGACCTTTTCAGCCTTTTTCTTGTTTGATGGTTTTCCTCCTCTTTATTTTTACAGTCTCTAAAGTAACCTTTCGTTTTTCTGCTACCCTCTTCATCCGGAGGTCTTACATGTAGCGAACCAAGTGATAATGTGAGGAGGCATCTGCTCGCCGGAACATGTCAGTAGTTAACCTTCGTATGAAGGCGGCTATATTTTCTATCTTTTTTTTTTATGGAATAGGAGGACAAACGAGCGTACGGGTCACCTGGTGTTAAGTGATCACCGCCGCCCACATTCTCTTGCAACACCAGAGGAATCACAAGAGCGTTGCCGGCCTTTAAGGAAGGTGTACGCGCTTTTTTTGAAGGTACCCATGTCGTATCGTCCCGGAAACACCGCACAAGGAAGCTCATTCCACAGCTTTGTATTACGAGGGAGAAAGCTCCTTAAAAACCGCACTGTGGAGGACCGCCACACATCCAGATGGTGGGGATGAAATCCTAACTTGTGGCGTGTCGTGCGAAGGTGGAATTCGGCGGCAGGAATCAGGTTAAACAGCTCTTCGGAACACTCCCCGTGATAAATGCGATATAAGACACACAATAAAGCGACGTCTCTAAGCAACGCCAAGAGATCCAGCCGTTCACAGAGCACTGAGTCCCCGACAATTCGAGCTGCTCTACGTTGCACGCGGTCAAATGGATCGAGCAGCTACTGGGGTGCGCCAGACCAGAGATGACAGCAATACTCCATGTGTGGCCGGACCTGCGCTTTGTAGAGCGCTAGAATGTGGGCCGGCTTGAAGTATTGCCGTGCTCTATTGACGCCCAGCTTCTTCGAAGCCAATTTGGCTTTGCCCTCCAGATAGCCACGGAATTGGCAATCGCTCGAGATTTTGAGACCCATTATTCCGATACTAGGCGCGGCTTTAAGACAAGTGTTCTCGAAGAGCGGTGATACGACAAATGGGGTTTTTTTAGTGGTAAACGCGCAAACTTGAGTCTTCTGGGGGTTAAATTGGATAAGGTTCAATTTATCCCATTCCGCGACCTTCTCGAGAGAGGACTCGATAGGAGACACAAGTTTCTCCCGGCACTGGTCGACGATTTCCCGAGATAGACCTGCATGGCCCATGTATATGGCATCACCAGTGCTGTCATCTGCATAGCAATGTATGTTGGAGGTGTCCAACATATCATTGATATGCAGAAGAAACAGCGTAGGAGATAGCACACAGCCTTGGGGCACTCCAGCATTCACGAGCTTCGGGTTCGAGCAATATCAGCTAAAGCTGGCGGCTACTTATGCTCTCCATGATTTGCCGCTTAAAAAAACCTGGAGGCACGGTTATATTTCCTCTTAAGAACTTTGCAGTTCGGATCCTTTGTGCCTAGCGCCATAACCCAAGTTCGATACGACTGTTTTTTGCAGTCAGATGCTGCTTTAACTGACGCATCGAACCTGGGCTGTAATCTGCCACCGATCGGTACTACAGAGCTTGGTATAAAAATATCCATGCCCTGCAGTATCACATCGGCTACTGCAACGGCGCAGGCACTAGGATCATCAGAAGGTAAACAAACCTTGCCCCAAGGGTAGGATGCAAAAAAGGAACGCATCCTATCCCAATCTGCTGACTTGTAGTGCCAAACGCGGCGGGTCGCTGGTGGTCTGCGACGTTGGCGTCGGATAGGCACTACACTCCTGACCAGGCAATGGTCGGACGTTCCGAGAGGGGCGTCGACAAAGACCTGGTAACCATCGGGATGTGTAGTCAGCAGAAGATCTAATAAGGACGACATGTGGCTATCCACATCCGGGAGCCGCGTTGGCGACTCAACCAATTGAGACAGACCATACGCCAATGCAAAATTATGCACAGATCGCCCTGCGTAGTCTGTGGTACGTGATCCAAGCCATTCGGCATTGTGCCCGTTTAAATCACCCAAGACTACGATTTCAGCGGAGGGGGTCTGTGCAAGCACGATCTTCAGCAATCGTAGCGTTTCTTGCGTAACGTGGTGCTTAATTCAATCTGGACCGTATGTAAGATTTATATTTCATTAATTTTGTTCCTATTGGCAGTTTGGATAGCTGGAGGGGATGGATTTCTGCGCAAACACCCCTCGCCATCCCTATGGTGATGTCTAAATGATTCTTGAAACTGAGTCTCTGGTTAATGGTTACTCCCAGGTATTTGAAGTCCAGCCTCGAGCTTGAAGGTAGTTTTCTGTCAAAACTTCTATAGTGGGTTGGAGTCTCTTTACTGGGTACTCAGGTCTGTAGGAGGATGCGTAGAAAGCTGCGTCATCCGCGTATAAAGCGAGCTGCCCACGGGGATATCGTTGGTATCCCAAGCATAGCAGTGCGAAGAGAGGCTGCTTCTTTGAGGTACTCCGGCTCTCACTGGCCTAACACTCGACTAGCAATCCTCCACACAGATATAAAATCTTCTGTTCGATAAAAAGCTGGCTAGTATAGCTATTATTTGACATCGCATCTCTGTTTTCATTATCTTGCACAGAAGCTCTTCTCCAGGTTCCCAAAATACATGACATTTGTATTGATGACAGCAATACTCCATAATATATTGATGACAGCAATACTCCATATTATATTGATGACATCAATACTCCATATATGGCCGGATCTGCGCTTTGTAAAGCGCTAGAATGTGGGGCCAACTTGAAGTATTGTCGTGCTCTATTTATGGTGCCCAGCTTGGTTACGGAATTGGCAATAATTCAAGATTTCGAAAACCAGTGTTTCTATACTAGCCGAGGTTTTAAGGGAAGTGTTGTCGAAGAGCGGTGATATGACAAATTGGGTTTTTTGTGATAAACGAGCAAACTTGAGTCTTCTTGGGGTTAAGTTTGACAAGGTTCAATATACCCCATACGCGACCTTCTCAAGAGAGGACTCGATAGAAGACATAAGTTTCTTCCGGCACTAGTCAACGATTTTCCGAGAGAGGATGCATGGCCCGTGTGTACGGCATCACCAGTGCTGTCAACATATCATTGATGTGCAGAAAAAATTGTGTGAGAGCACCCCAGCATTCATGGCATTCGGTTTCGAGCAATAACCCTCGACAATTACTTGTATGCTGCGCCCGGTGAGGAAGCTGGAGGTCCACTTGCATAAGCTATCGGGAAGCCCAAATGATGGAAGTTTTGATGAAGTTTTGTTGTTGTTGTTGATGAATGTTTGTACCATACTTTCGATAGCTGCCGCCCATCTATGTGTTAGGTATACCAGAAGATCGCCTGCCGACCGACCATGGCGAAAGCCGTACTGTAGGTCGTTGATCAACTGGTAACCATCTAGGTATACCTAGAGCTAGCGATTAATTATACTCTCCTTGATTTTGGAGAGCTCACCGTACAGTTTTCTGTCTGAACTATACTTAGGCTTTCTCTTTTGTCGTATGGGCCAGGGTCATTAATCATGTGCAACGGCGGCAGGGCGGCAGGTTGAAGTTACTAAGAGCAGCTTTTGACAGCGACCAGAACTTGCGTGTTCCAGTCTGATAACTGCGATGAGCCGCTTAAAGAATTTGGAGGCACGGTTATATTTCCTCTTAAGAACTTTGCAGTTCGGATCCTTTGAGCCCAGCGCTGCAACCCAAGTTGGATGCGCCTTTTTTTTTGCAATAAGATGCTGATTAAACTGATGCATCGAACCAGGGCTGTGATCTGCCACCGATCGGTACTACGGAGATTGGTATAAAAAATATTAAGTACTTATAATTTTTAATACAGTCAGAGACTATAAAATTAATTGACGTTAGTAAAGGTGCTGGACCGGACGGAATACCTCCAATATTTATTAAAAGGACAGTAAAGCAGTTAACACTTCCTCTCAAAATTATTTTTGAAAAATCTATTAATGCTGGTGTATTTCCTACTGATTGGAAGATTGCGAATGTTGTACCCATACACAAAAAAGGTGATAAATGTAATATAAAAATTATAGGCCCGTATCAATCTTAAGCATATTTCCTAAGATATTCGAAAAAAATATTTGTCCAATTCTAACCAGACATCTGGAGAACGTTATGTCGAATGCACAGCATGGTTTCCGTAGACGCAGGTCAACTCTAAGTAACCTTCTTGGTTATGTAACGGATCTTTCTTCGGGCATAGACAATAAAGCTGAGATTGATTGCATATACACAGATTTTTCCAGCGCTTTTGATAAAGTGAACCGTGAAATACTTCTTTCAAAATTAAAATTCTATGGGATTCATGGTAAACTATTAAATTTGTTACAATCTTATTTAAAAGACAGAAGGCAGAGGGTCATTGCAAATGGTTACACTTCACATACCTTTTTTTCCTAAATCAGGCGTTCCTCAGGGCTCACATCTTGGTCCTGTTCTTTTTAACGCTTTTATAAATGATATTTTGGATCAAATAACATCTAGTAAATGTTCTATGTTCGCAGACGAGTTAAAAATTTATAAAGAAATTAAGTCTCAGAATGACATAAGACTTCTTCAAACTGACCTGGATAATATTTGCAACAGGTGTAATGTAAACAAAATGATACTAAATCCGGAATAATGTATACATATCAAGATCACTAGAAATAGAACTGAGACTGCATCATCTTACGTCGTTAATAATGTTCCTATGGAACAGGCGTCATCAGTTCGTGATCTTGGTATAGTTATAGACAAAAAACTAAATTTTATAAATCATATTGATAACATCATACTTAAGTCTTGGAAAATTCTGGGTTTTATTAAGCGTGCTTGCAAAGATTTCAGAAATCCATTTGCAATTGTTTGTCTTTACAATGCATTGGTACGAAGTGCACTTGAATACGTTTCACCGGCTTGGAATCCCCAATATAATGTCCATATTGATAGATTAGAGCGTATTCAACGTAATTTCACTCGCTTTCTAGCTTTTAAAGACAAAACCTGCCCTTATCGTGCAAACTATAAAACAAGACTGGACCATTTCAATATGAATTCGTTTGAGATACGACGAAAAATAACTGATGTGTCTACTTTACATAAAATTATACATGGTAGAATCATATCCCCAGAATGTCTTATAAATGTAAATCTTACAGTCCCTAGAAATAGACCAAGATTCCCTATTAAAAATATTTTCAGCCCAACAATCAGCAGAACTAATATAGGTAAAAACGCCCCCTTAAACAGAATTATGAGCTCTTATAACGATAACACTGCAAAAAATGGTAATATAGATATTTTTCATATGACTAATATCAATAAATTTAAAACCGACTTAAAATATTAAGATCTTAGTTATGTAAGTTAAATATAAGAAATAAACTAATGTATTATTGTATAGTTATAAATTTTATAAATCTCTTTTTTTAAAGTAGTAATGTATTTAAGTCATTTAATATCATCATTTTTGTTTAACTCTTCATTTCTTTAATTTTAATTGTTCAACTTTGTTACTCTTTTCGCACTATTGTAAATGTTGTTTACACCTGTAAAGACATGTCATATTGTACTATCCCTTGTGTACTTGCAAAATTTTTATAATGATGTGTTGTTGGTGTAACTATCTAAATAAATAAAATAAATAAATAAATTAAATAAAAAAGAGGCCAAAAAACAAATATTGTAATTTGGCCCAAGTTTGTGCTGCTGAGAATATAATATTGTAACAGAATATTAAAAATTATTTTAGATTTAATAATTACATAAAAGTAATTGATTTCAAGATAACATAAAACTTATTAGTCATTTAATACTTGAGCCCACTCCTACGAACAGCGACTCACAGTAAGCCCTCGGAGCTTAATTTCGCATCTTAAACTCTCTTCGAGCGAAATACCAGATTAAACATTTAATATCTACAGTGAGGAGCTACAAACTACACAACACATAAGTGTTTCAACTGTTACAAATTGAACTGATCAAAGTTTATATTATTAAATATTTTATTTTATTTTTTATTTTATTTTATTTGGACACTAAACAATTACACACTAGATGATATGATAGACATTAGAGGAAGAAATAATATAATTAGTACTAAGTGCATAACCTACGACAGTGTCCACGGGTTACTATGTAAGTGTTACATTACAAGCAAGAAAAGAAGACTTTTATTACGCAGTAATCAAAAGATTATTACAAACAGATGTTACTTACAATATTATTATTAGGTTAGATATAATGTATAAGTCTCCAATGAGAATACTTAATTTATTAACAATGAGATTTAAGTTTAAATTAAAATTAAAATATACCTTACCTAAAGGATAATGTACAGTAATGACCAAGTAAATCATCATATTATATGGTTGACATACAAATTTATACGCTATTTTATCTAAGGAAATTCTATTCTAGGTTCAATAATGATATTCTGAAAATACCGCATACAATCCTTTAATAGTTTTAGAAATATGTTGTCTCTCGTGAGATTTTTATTTGGTAGATATTTTTTAACAAAAGCTCAGGCCACGCTAAACACGCATAATTTACTTTATACACTATAACAAAAAAGTAAAAAAAAATCATTTTCTCTTCTATATTATTTTGAAGTGCAAAATTAAAAATAAAAATTATATTTATATAATTATAATTTTATTCAATACCTACAGTTGATAATATACATAATATAACGAATGTTAACACGAAATATATTGCTCTCAGAGATTCCTTTGTTATTATCACCTACAATTTATTTATACCTTTTTTATGTTCAATTGATTTTTTTTATCTAAAATCTTTACCACTGTCTTTCTAAGTTTACTCTGGTAATTTAAATTATCCCTAATTAATATCTGCATTGTAGATCGAAAAGAAGTTGAAGTGTAAACCACAATATTTATATATTACGAAATTTTTATGTAATAGAATAATTTCGAAGGGACTTTTTAATGTATTATGTAGTTTTTAGTATATTTTCCTTAAAAAATCTAATCTGCAAAATAATGTTAAATAAGATTTAATTTAAGATTTATATACAAATACAAATTTCAGGAGACTTCTTCAATCGAAAACGCAAAGTCACCCAGATCCCGAAACAAAGCTATTGATTCAATTTCGCTGAACAAGAAAGTCATCAATCAGTCATTGTGTAGTACTCGTAGAGAAGACATTCGAGTAAAATCGATTTGTCCCTAAAGTGGCTTCACTCGTTTCTCACGTCAATGGCCTTTAGTGAAAATCCTTGCGTTGGCATTCCTTTGAATAACGTTGTGGATAGCTATTGTCCTGCCCGATTCAATTTTTGTCCTAAACTAGGACTGTTATCATGGTTTTCTTTAAAATCTCAAATTTTCATGGATATAAATTGATAACTTTTTAGTTTCAGTGATTCAACATCACTAGCCTGGCCTCCCTCAAATACTTTTATATCGACCAATCAGGTGATCAGTCCCTCTTTGTACGGTCGCCACTCGAGATCCTTCTGTGGCCATAGATGGAAGAGCGACATGTCCCGCCTGTTACCACTTCATCTTACTAATTCCTTGCTCTATGTCAGTAGCATTTGCATTCTACTGCTAATCTCCTCCTCACGGATTCTGTCACGCAGAGAAACTCCGAGCATAGCTCTCTCCATAGTTCATTAAGTTCCTGTATTAGACACCCATAGTTAAAGACTTCGCTGATACTAATTTGGACAGTAAGTTCGCAAGACCCTGTGTATACTCCAAGGCTGTGTTTAAATCGCTCACGTTAAAAAACAAAATATCGTGTACAAAGACAAAGACAAAAGACGAACTTGTACATCACAAGATGGCCGGTGCGACAGGCAAGAGGCGTATTAGGGAAAAAAGTATCGCTACCATTACGACCGAAATCTGGTGCTACCAATAAAAGTAAATGTATAAACATGGATTAGACTTAAGAGTCTCCTCGTTGGGTGAAGCCCGATGGGGAACTACTCAGTTGAGCTTACCTAGCAGCTCGTAATAAATAAGCTTACAGGTTTCCTTGTTGTATATCAATGTAAATAAACAATTATTAAATTAAATTTCAAATAAACTCCTTTTATTATTTTATAGATTTTGAACATCGATTGGAAGCACTTTTAATCAATGTGATTTTTAAATAAATAAATAAATCCTTTATTTTGCTAGAAAACATGTAACAATGGGTGTAAATAGTTTTAATGTATCAATGTTATCGGCCATTTCGGGCATGAGAAATTATTATTAACAAAATTCTAGTTATTATTATAATTGATTTAACATTAACAAACTCTATATTTTAGGCACTGCACAGGTCAATTCAAATTATAGTTATTATTTTTAAATGTCATTATTTAAAGACTAGAATTAATATATACTTTAAAGTAAATTTAATTTAACCTAATGTGTCATCATTTCATTTATGGAATAAAAACATTTATCTACAAGCCATGTAAAAAGATCCTTTTTAAATCGTTGGACGGGTAATACGCGTAAGCTTGGAGGGAGTTTATTAAATACACATGACATAGCTACATTTTCCGTAGGATGCATTATGAAATTTGTGTGCAATCACCAGTCTGTCACCGTTTCTTGTATTTCTCGGATAAATAACTCTTGCTTTTGTAAATAAATGGTCATGTTGTTTGACAAAGATACATATTTCGTATATATACATACAGGGAAATGGAATAATACGTAATTCTTTAAACAGTGGTCCACACGAATCTAAGTAAAAAGCTCCTGTCATAGTTCTGAAGCATCTCTTTTGGGCTATGAAAGCCCTATTAGCCTCGTAAGAGTTTCCCCACAAGATGAGTCCATATCGAAGTACTGATGCGACATAACCATGATAAGCTGCCAGGACTGTACTTGGTAAAGCCGTTTTACGCAATCTATATAACACATAAACATATCTAATATTAATAGTTTAAAAAAATTTGGACATCATAAAACCTGGTCAAAAAGATAAGGTTAAACAGGTGTCTCAAATTGTAACGATTATCCAACATCGGGGGTAAGGTCCTCTTATGATGAGCCAGTAACAAAAGTCAGCGTTCTACACACTCATTCTACACACGCGTATTACTCAATTTGTGACGAAAGTTTTGAATAATTTGTAGGTTTCAATGCTGCTGCGGCCTCGCAAGAGACCAAAGTAGTTGTTGCTACAATGAAGTGTGAAATAAAAAAATGTTATCTGGCGCTTACGTCCCTTCCGTTTGGACAGTTTTACGTACTTGCTATCTCTTTTACCTATTATTGGGTGTAAGTAATTGCCATGTAGTAAAGCCACGCCTATAACTACATGTGTGTTGAATGTATGCCCGTAAGCAGGAAGCACATGGAACATGGAGCTAGCGGACCACACTCTCTGTGGAAGCAGACGCAGTGTTATTGATCGTGTCGTATCTTTTAGTGCGATGATGAGCAGCAGTCAGTCGGTTAATCAGGTGAGACAACCCCTCGTAAATCAAATTCCAGGAAGAATAGTACGAACTTTTTTCATAACCATAAACGTAATAAATCCTCTTCATGTCATGTAATATTAAATTACTTCCCATATTACTTGAAACATACAATCTTGTTCTATTTTATTTTATGGAATAGGAGGACAAACGAGCGTAAGGGTCACCTGGTGTAAAGTGATCACTGCCGCCCACAATCTCTTGCAACACCAGAGGAACCACAGGAGCGTTGCCGGCCTATAAGGAAGGTGTACGCGCTTTTTTTGAAGGTACCCATGTCGTATCGTCCCGGAATCAACGCACAAGGAAGCTCATTCCACAGCGTTGTAGTACGCGGAAGAATGCTCCTTGAAAACCGCACTGTGGAGGACCGCCACACATCAAGATGGTGGGGATGATATCTTAACTTGTGGCGAGTCGTGCGAAGGTGGAATTCGGTGGCAGGAATCAGGTTAAGCAGCTCTTCGGAACACTCCCCGTGATAAATGCGGTAGAAGACACACAATGAAGCGACGTCTCTACTCAACACCAAGTGATCCAGCCGTTCGCAGAGCAGTGGATCTCCGACAATTCGAGCTGCTCTGCGTTGCACGCGGTCAAATGGATCGAGCTGATACTGGGGTGCGCCAGACCAGAGATGACAGCAATACTCCATGTGTAGCCGTACCTGCGCTTTGTAGAGCGCTAGAATGTGGGCCGGCTTGAAATTGGCAATCGCTCGAGATTTCGAGACCCAGTATTCCGATACTAGGCGAAGCTTTAAGGGAAGTGTTGTCGAAGAGCGGTGATACGACAAATGGAGTTTTTTTAGTGGTAAACGCGCAAACTTGAGTCTTCTGGGGGTTAAATTGGACAAGGTTCAATTTACCCCATTCCGCGACCTTCTCGAGAGAGGACTCAATAGATGACACAAGTTTCTCCCGGCACTGGTCGACGATTTCCCGAGAGGGCCCTGCATGGCCCGTGTATACGGCATCACCAGTGCTGTCGTCTGCATATCAATGATATGTTGGACACCTCCAACATACATTGCTTGAAGAAACAGCGTGGGAGATAGCACACAGCCTTGGGGCACTCCAGCATTCACGGGCTTCGGGTTCGAGCAATATCCGTCGACAACGACCTGTATGTTGCGCCCAGTGAGGAAGCTGGAGGTCCACTTGCACAAGCTCTCTGGAAGCCCAAATGATGGAAGTTTTGAGCCATACACGATCAAAGGCCTTCGCTATATCCAGGCTAACTGCCAGGCCTTCCCCCTTGCTTTCAATAGCCGCCGCCCATCTATGTGTTAGTTATACCAGAAGATTAGGACAATCTGGCAACCCTGCTACTATTGATACAGTGCTTCTAGATTTTTATCTTGTTATATAAAATTACAGCTAGTTTCATGTGGAAAGTGTAACAGGCGGAAAGCAACATCTACGAAGAAGCTGCTTAGGCGTTATCTCAGATAAGTTCCAATTATATGCAATAGAAATCAAGTAAAATAAGTTTGATTTATGTACCCTCAAAACGGACTTCTTTTGTGGCTGTCAATATTTTTCTGCGATCACCCTCAACCGGCGAGTCACTTTTGTCACTCACTACTGTCAAATTCAATTGACAATTCAACTTTCGACTTTGACAATTTGTCAAATTCATCTGTCATTCTGTTTTCGGTTGTGACAAGCGTAAAATATTGCCAGCGTAGAAATTTTCTCCTACTGCACGGGGTAATATTCAAATGGGTCTCTGCATTAAGTGCAACAAGCAAATTAAGCCGGCTGATATCAAACTGTGTAGCAAGTGCAGCAACGCCTACCATTACCAGTGCCTTGGAGTGCCTTCGGAAACATTTGGAAAGGAGTCCAAGACATACAAAGCGTCGTGGAAGTGCCCCGACTGCAAAACAAATAAACGAGGCGACAATTCAACTACTACACCTTGTCAGGCCGTAGCCTTCAGCCCTAGAGACGACTCCCCACCACTGAATAGTAACGAGGAGCTCAAGCGATATCTAGACAGAAAGCTTGAAGATACGTTATCCCATCTTCTTAGAGAGATAAGACGCGACATCTGCACTGAAAACATTAACACTCGCAGCAGTATTCAGGAATTGACTGATAGTGTTAAATTTATGTCGGACAAATTGGACAAGCTTCAAAGTGATCTAGCCATTACAACCGAGGTTATTAAAAAGCACGAGACAGAGATATCTGCTCTACACAGCGAAGTAACTGAGCTTAAGTCAAGACTAAACCAATTTGAACAGCACTCCCGCGACTGTAATTTAAAGGTACAGTGTGTCCATGAGCATTGGACTGAGAACCTGAAAGCCGTAGTTCAGCAACTATTAAATACTGTCGGCTGTGACCTGTCATCCCACGACCTTGTGAACTTCCATCGTGTTGCAAAGAGAAACCAGAAGTTCAACCGACCTCGATCCATTATCGTGAAGTTGGCGAGTCCCCTTGTACGTGACTCAGTATTAGCTGCAGTGAAAACTTTCAACAAGACTCACGAGAAAGATAAACTCAATACAAATCACCTGGGACTTGTTGGAAGCAAAAAACCAGTGTACGTGTGCGGGCATCTTTCTCCAGACAACAAAATTCTTCACGCGGCTGCCCGTAAAATTGCAAAAGATAAACACTACAAGTTTGTGTGGGTTCGAAGTGGAAAGATTTTTATCAGAAAGGACGTTAATTCCAAAAGTTTCGTAGTTAGAGACTCGGAAATCTTAAACTCCCTCTAAATTTGTGTCTATGCTTTCATTAAGTAAATCTATTTGTAATCTTAAAATCGTATATCAAAATGTAAATGGTCTTAGAACCAAAGCGCATATTTTACGAGAAAATGTACTAAAACAAGACTTGGACGTTATTCTATTAACTGAGACAAACTTAAACGAGTCTGTTTATGACCATGAACTTATAGACAGCAGATACTTGGTTTTTAGGCGTGACCGACACTCGACAGTCTCGCAGAAAGTGGAGGGGGGTGGGGTCCTCATAGCAGTCCACAAAAAACATTCCCCCGTTAGGAAATTGAAGTGGGAGTCCACTAATGAGAACCTATGGATTACGATTAAGTTTGGCCAGGGTAACTCAAAAGTGGAATTATGTATTTGTACTTTATACCTTCCTCCCCCCGTTAAGTATGATTCTTTAGAAAATTTAATGAATAATGTAACAAATGTTATACAACACAAAATGTCAAAAGAATCTATACTTCTTTTAGTAGGTGATTGTAATAGGCCCTACCTCCACTGGTCTCACTGTACAGACCGAAACTTATGCTCTCTCATCCCTAGCTCTCCTACAGATAACACAGACGCCTTCTTTCGTCGATCGATTCTCTTTCTTTCAACGATCTCCACCAAATGTGTGCAATACCAAACTTAAACGGCAGATTCTTAGATCTAGTTATTTCAAACTCACCGAAACTAGTATCAGTGACCCAGGGTGTCCCACTAGTGGATTTGGAGACGCATCACCCGGTACTAGGTATTTCCGTTAATATTGTGGGTGCAACATTGAGGCCCCCAAATATTAAAAAAACACCCAGGCCTAATTTTAGCAAAGCTAAATATGACATCATTAGAAACGAGTAAGATAATATTAACTGGGAGGAAACTCTCGATCCTAGTTTAACAGTCGATGAGACAGTAGACGTTTTCTATGATATACTTACATCCATCATTAATAAAAATGTTCCAATGAGTACGAAAGGTCGGAGCAATTTCCCATTTTGGTTCAGTCGATCGTTGATCCAGAGTTTGAAGGAAAAGACAAAGTACCATCGTAGATTTAAAATGTATGGCAATCCAATGGATCAGTTTACATATAGGTTACTCCGCGAGAGATGTGACAAAATCCTAACGACTGATATAAATAGTTTAAAATCAGAAGCCAAAAATTTAATCAAGAAGGATCCTAAATACTTTTGGTCTTTCATAAAATCTCTACGATCAAATAGCAGCGACATACCGGATGAAATGACTTACATAGATCAAAGCGTTCAACGTGGCCAGCAGATTGCCAATTTTTTTTCAGAATACTTTCACTCAACCTATCAGCATGACCCAAACCCAAGAACTAAACACAATGAAATCGTCGAATGCCACATGTCACTTAGTTTATGTCGTTTCACAGACTCAGATGTCATATCAGCGCTCAACAGCCTAGATGCAAATAAAGGTCCTGGTCCAGATTCTATACCTCCTAGTTTCTTAAAAGCCTGTGGCACAAAATTGGCTGAGCCGCTACGAATCATTTTCAATAAGTCTTTACTATGTGGAACTTTTCCCTCGAGATGGAAGGTTGCGCACATCAGTCCAATTCACAAGAAGGGAGATCCTGGAGATATTACTACCGGCCCATCTCAATTTTGTCTGCTATCGGTAAGCTGTTTGAATTACTCGTTCAGAAAAATATTTTTTTCCACCTTAAACCCTTGCTCATACCCCAACAGCATGGATTTCTACCTGGTAGATCAACTACATCGAATCTTGTGGATTTTGTTAGTGACATTACTCAAGCTTTCACAGATGGTAACGAATTGCATGCTATTTACACTGATTTATCAAAAGCCTTCGATGTGGTTGACCACGTACTGCTCATAGAAAAACTTGGTCACGCAGGAATATGTAGCTCTCTGCTGCGATGGTGCGAATCCTATTTGCAGAACCGTTCCCAAATTGTAAAGATCCGTGGCTTTAAGTCAATTTCAAGAGCCGTGCCATCAGGGGTTCCACAGGGCTCCCATTTGGGGCCCCTTTTTTTCTTGGTCTTTGTGAACGATCTAGCGACTAAATTAAAATCCAAATTTCAAATGTTTGCAGACGACTTAAAAATTTATCGTGAAATTAAATCTACAGAAGATACGATCATATTACAAAGTGATCTTGATACGATCTGCGATTGGTGTCTTAGTAATAGGATGGTTTTAAATTCCTCAAACTGTTTTTACTTAAACTTTTCTCGAAAACGAAATTCTTCACTACTTACTTACTTCATAAATGCGTGTCCACTAACAGAAGTTTTTACAATGCGAGACACAAAATTAGATTTTAGAGAGCACATTGACTACATTTCCAAAAAGACATCTCGTCTTTCAGGTTTTGTGATTAGACAAACTAAATTTTTCAACGACCCTGATGTGTCGAAGATACTTTTTAACAGCTACGTGCGTAGTCTTTTAGAGTATTGCAGTCCGGTGTGGAACCCTTCTTACAAAGTTCATATTAAGAGGTTAGAGCAGGTGCAGTCGAAATTCTTATATCATCTCTCGTATTCAAGTAATCTTTGTCGTCGATTAGACTGCTACGAATCTAGACTTGAGCATTTTGGCATGACGTCTCTTGTGCAGCGTAGGAAAGTGTCAGACCTTGTCTTTTTACACAAACTGATTCATGACCACGTAGACAGTCCTCTTTTGTTGAGTAAAATTTCCTTGGCTGTCCCACGGCACTGCAGCCGTATTATTAATAGGAAAACGTTAAGTCTACCCTCAACACGCACAAATTATGGTCAACATTCTAGTTTATATCGCATTTGTTCTCTGTATAATGAAGTCTGTCAGAAGGTAGACGTATTCAATCCGTCAGTCCCTAGGTTCAGAAGACTTCTGCTAGAAAAAGCGGATTATTGGCTTGGGGACTGTGGGGTTGAATTGTGTTCATCTAGCTTAAGTTAATGTTTTTAGTTTTATATAAAATCTAGAACACATTTAAAATCATGCTGTGTTCACTTCCAGAAGGAGGCACTCGCCCCAACATGTTAAGATATTTTTCTGTTTTATACAACATTAAGAGTGTATCCCTTTTAGTGCACCTAATAAAAAAAAAAAAAACACAAGACCGACCATGGCGAAAGCCGTACTGTCGATCGTTGATCAACTGGTGACCTTCTGGATATACCAAGAGCTGGCGGCTGATTATGCTCTCCATGATTTTGGAGAGCAGGGAGGTAATAGCAATAGGCCTGTAGTTTGCCAGATCTGAACTGTATCCTTTTTTTTGGATCGGATGGACAAGGGCTGACTACCATGAGTCAGGGACTACGCCTTTGGAATAAGAGTGCCGGAATAAATGCGTTAGCACCAGCGTCAACTCAGGGGCACACGTTCTATGCACGATTGGAAAAATGCCATCCGGCCCGCTCGACTTCCTGACGTCCAACGAAAACAGAGCTCGCCTAACACTTTTCTGTCTGAACTGTACTTCAGGCATAGAGCTCTGACACCGCGGGATGGTCGGTGGTGTTTTTCCGTTGTTGTCAAGAGTCGAGTTGGAGGCACAAAGAGCGCAAAGGAGATCAGCTTTCTCTTTTGCCGTATGGGCCAGGGTGTCATTTCTCATGTGCAACGGTGGCAGGGACAGCTGGTTGAAGTAACCAAGAGGAGCTTGCGACAACGACCAGAACTTGCGTGTTCCGGTCGGGTAACTGGAAAGCTGCTCGCCGATTTTGACGACGTGCTTCGATTTAGCTCGGGCGATTTGCCGCTTAAAAAATCTGGAGGCACGGTAATATTTCCTCTTCAGAACTTTGCAGTTCGGATCCTTTGTGTCCAGCGCCGCAACCCAAGTTCGATACGACTGTTTTTTGCAGTCAGATGCTGCTTTAACTGACGCATCAAACCAGGGCTGTGATCTGCCACCGGTCGTTACTGCAGAGCTTGGTATAAAAATATCCATGCCCTGTAGTATCACATCGGCTACTGCAACGGCACAGACACTAGGATCATCAGAAGGGAAACAAACCTTGCCCCAAGGGTAGGATGCAAAAAAGGAACGCATCTTATCCCAATCTGCTGACTTGTAGTGCCAAACGCGGCGGGTCGCTGGTGGTCCGCGACGTGGGCGTCGGATAGGCACAACACTCCTGACCAGGCAATGGTCGGACGGTCCGAGAGGGGCGTCGTCAAAGACCTGGTAACCATCGGGATGTGTAGTCAGCAGAAGATTTAATAAGGACGACATGTGGCTATCCACATCCGGTAGCCGCGTTGGGGACTCAACCAATTGGGACAGACCATACGCCAATGCAAAATTATGCACAAATCGCCCTGCGTAGTCTGTGGTACGTGATCCAAGCCATTCGGAATTGTGCCCGTTGAAATCACGCAAGACTACGATTTCAGCGTAGGGGATCTGTGCTAGCACGTCGTCAATTGCCGCTTGAACGCAGCCCATGAGATGATCGGTTTCTGCGTTACCACTATGGGACCTGTAGACACACGCATAGATGCGGACGCGGTCCACTAAATCTACGCGGAGCCAGAGAGTGGACAGGTCCTTACCCTCAAAATTGCCGAGACGGCGACAGCAGATATCTTCCCTAACGTACACACAAACCCCGGCATGACACAAAAAATTGTGCTCAATTTTGTACCCGGGGTACGTTTAATATGACGTATCGCTAGGTCGAGATATCTGCGTCTCCGTAAGGAAACACAAAGCCGGCTTCACCGTCTCAAGGTGGTGGTGGACGGCGTTTAAGTTGGAATGAATTCCCCTGATATTGCAAAAGTCCACGTTGAGTGTGAAGCGGGGTGCCGTGGTGTTACTGCCTCGTTTGTCCTTGGTCATGCATGGTACTGTGCCCTCCCCAGAATACGAAGGGTAGCCTGTGCTAGAGTGCTCGTGGAGGGATTCTCCGACTCTGGTAGAGCCGGTACCCTCCTGGGGTACTATATCTTTAGGGACCGCTTTCATAATCTTTGTTGGGGAAGGGGGGGGGATGGCCTCCGGTCCTCCACACTAACCTATACGAAACATAGCGGCACTAGGCCGCTACTTTACGCCGGTATTCTGTGCGAGTGTGGTAATTAACCCGGACGGGTCTGTCCCGATTGTGCTGACGTTAAAAGAAGGCAGCGTGACTCTCCCACTTCTAAAAAGCCCTTAGTCGCCTCTTGCGACACCCTTGGGCCTGGGACTCCCCTATTCTTTTTATGCCCTGGGGAAAGTACAGGGCAATATAATTATATTATATGTTATAGATAAATAAATTATATAACTAGAAGGAGCCTCCTTTGCACCGGATGCCGGCTAGATTATGGATACCACAACGGCGCCTATTTTGGCCGTGAAGCAGTTATGTGTAATCATTACTGTTTTTCGATCTGAAGGGCGCCGTAGGTAGTGAAATTTCTGGGCAAATGAGACTTGACCTCTTATATCTCAAGGTGACGAGCATAGTTTTAGTGCCACTCAGTATTGTTTTCAATAATCCTGAGCGGCACTGCATTGTAATGGGCACGGCGTATAAATTACCTTCAGCTGAATGTCCTGCTCGTCTCGTCACATATTTTCATTACAAAAAAAAATATACTAGAAGATTGCACTACAACTGAAAAAAGGGGATTTCAATATTCCTTTGAATCTCGACAATAGCGAAGGATCCTAGATTAGAACGGTGAATGGTGCGAGGGATACAAGGTCCGAGATTATTATATTTTCACGAGTTGTGTTAGTACTCTAATATTTACTATTGACTATGAGGAATTGATTATTGGTGGTAGTTAACATATTATCTACTATTCATCTAATCATCATCATCAGCCGGAAGACGTCCACCGTTGGACAAAGGCCCAAAGATTTCCACAACGATCGGTCCTGCATTGCCCTCATCCAACGTATTCCAGCGATCTTGACCAGATCATCGGTCCATCTTGAGGGGAGCCTACCAACAGTGCGTCTTGCGGTGCGTGGTCGAACTATGTGCCCTGCCCACTGTCACTTTAGTTTCGCAATCATTATTATCATTGTCTACTATTATTGCTACATAATTAATTCTTGTTTATAATTTAAAAAAATATATTTATTCGTGCATTGAAGATATTACAGTATTTAACAGATGATATACATAATATAGGTAAAATTATTATCGACAATGATTCCCATACAAGTCAAACAAATGAAAGTTTTCATGTATAGACGCAACTTATGGTTATTACAATTTTGACAATTATCTAAAAGGGTACAATATTTTTTTTCTTGTATAATGTTTCTTAAATTTACCGATTGGAAGATGGAATATATAAACTTCTAAAAGAGTACTGCTATATAAGCTAATACTTCTTCTAAAATAAGTATTCTTTGCATATTGCGTACATATCTGTGGAAAATATACTTGAAGAAAATAGGCTTGATTTACACTACCTAGGTTGTAATCGAAGGTTTCACGAAAGGTCGTTCAACATCTGATGCTGGTATAGCATTGATTCGAGACATATTTAATGCTTGGAAGAAATCAGATAACGCTGTAGGAATGTTCTGTGATCTTTCGAAAGCATTTGATTGCGTAGACCTTATCCTTAAACTCCATTATTGTGGTATAAAAAGTAAATCACTTGACCTTATGACTTCATACTTATCTTAAAGCACCCAGATAGTAGTTATTAATAATTAACGTTTATCAGGAGCTGCAATATAGGTAGGTGTGTCTCAGGTTTCAATCCTAGAACCTTTTTTATTCCTCGTCTGCATTAGTGATTTGTAGCCTCGAATGAGTGTGATATTGTTCTTTTCGCAGACGACACTTCATTAGTTTATAAATATTGATAGACATTCATAGAATTTAGATAAAATAAACCTGTCCTTGGAAAACATATCTAAATGGTTCAGGGTGAATAATTTGTCACTTAACGCGAGCAAAACGTAATGTATGGAATTCTCCCTACAAAAAAAGTAAAAAAGTATCAAAAAGTTTAATATAAATTATGGGGAACCTTTAAAACTTGTAGATTCTACATCGTTTCTTGGAAACGTAGAATACAAACTTCAATGGGGCGCTCATATTGAGGCAATCTCAAATAAACTCAGTGCTGCTACTGTTGCAACCAGAAGAATAAAAATCATGCTAATACTTAATACGTACGTATCCATCCCTACTCTGTGCTGATACTAACACAGCGAGATTGATTTATTTCAGTTATTTACATAGCGTATAATCTAAGTTCGAGAGAATCGTATTTTTTTGATTAACGTGAGTGTTACACATTTTAATAAAACACTGTAAAGGATTAAATACAATTACACGCGTTTTAATCTTTTTAAAGTGTTTTTTTCGAGATAATCCAGTAGAAATCACTAATTTAAATACAGAGGTATTCTCACAATAGAATCCCAATTCATTTATAATAATAATAATAATAATAATAATAATAATAATAATAATAATAATAATAATAATAATAATAATAATAATAATAATAATAATAATAATAATAATAATAATAATAATAATAATAATAATAATAATAATAATAATAATAATAATAATAATAATAATAATAATAATAATAATAATAATAATAATAATAATAATAATAATAATAATAATAATAATAATAATAATAATAATAATAATAATAATAATAATAATAATAATAATAATAATAATAATAATAATAATAATAATAATAATAATAATAATAATAATAATAATAATAATAATAATAATAATAATAATAATAATAATAATAATAATAATAATAATAATAATAATAATAATAATAATAATAATAATAATAATAATAATAATAATAATAATAATAATAATAATAATAATAATAATAATAATAATAATAATAATAATAATAATAATAATAATAATAATAATAATAATAATAATAATAATAATAATAATAATAATAATAATAATAATAATAATAATAATAATAATAATAATAATAATAATAATAATAATAATAATAATAATAATAATAATAATAATAATAATAATAATAATAATAATAATAATAATAATAATAATAATAATAATAAAAATAAAATAACAATAAAAACATTAAAAACATTAAAAATAAAATAACTATATACTATCAATACAAGAAATAAAAATATTATCAATTTCACATAAAAAAAAATCCGAATTCAAATATTTTTATTCAAAATAGGATTTAAAATCACTTATTGAACGTCAAAAATTACAACCCAATCAAAATCGTGTGCCGCAGACAGGAGATATGTATAATACATAATTATATGTAGGTACAAATAAATTAATAATACTTAATTGTATGTATATATTATATTTTTGTACATATAAAAATATGGATTACGATGTCATATCGTACTATAAAAATTTATTATATAGAGCCTGAGGGTGTTGGCTCCATTCCCAGTCTGTGGCATCATTGAGAAACACTAAGAAATATATTACAGCCATTGTAAAATACCCTATTTAATTGAAAAGAGTAGCCCAATAGTTTCTTTTATGTTCTTTTCATGAACTCTATTTTTTCTTAACTTATGCCAGATTCAGTAACTCAAAAGAAAAATTTAAAGTGACGATTCAAAAGACTGTTTATTACACTTCCTTGTGAAAGAGATAACATGACACTTTTGGAGGTTCAGGTAGAGATGATTTTTCGTGCTTTTGTCGATGATAATCAATTAATTTATCTGGAACATCTTGTAAATGTTGCACAGTCAACTAAGTTGGAAAAGATTTAAGAAAAAATTGACGTCATCAACGTAAAGAAAATGACAAAATTCATTAAAAACGTGATCAATATTGTTTAAATATAAGGAGAAAAGTGAAGGACCCAAAGTGACTCTGAGGAACATAAGGAACGTTTGAAATATAATCTCCACATACTTGGCTTCGATTACTAATGTACGATTTAATCCATTTTTAAAGATCGCCGTGTATACCGAATAAATAAAACCAAATTAGTATATTCTACACTCCTACCTCGAAGAAGCCGCGTTGTTATGGAGATATATTGTGATGTTTTAACTACGATAGCTAAGTGGGCAGGAACAATTTTTACCAGTATTTTGGTTTGTAACAGTAAAAGTTTAGAAATACCTCGATAGTGTGTATTTAACTAGTTTAGTATCACTGTAATTAATTCCTGTTTTCAAAATTTTGAAAACACTATCTCATTTATAGATATTTTCTGGAAAATAACTGATATGATAATGTATAATGCTGTTGCACATTTCTTTAATAATAATGGGTAAATCCCATCATGTCCTGCACTTTTTTTACCATAACTGTTTTAAAAATATTTAAAAACTAATTTGGAAGTAAGATTAAAATAGATGTTGGTGAAGTTGTTTACTGATGGAAGTTCGTCTATAATAAGTGTGTAATATTCGCTTAATGAGTTTTCGTTAATGGTGATATTTTTAAGGATGTGATTACGGTTCCCTTTTAACTCTTAAAATAATTCAGAGCTGATATTATTATTTTTATCGACAAACATACTCGTAGTAAGACAAAATACAAAAAGTATTACGCCTTAAATTGTCGTAGAGTTCATTTAGTTTACATGTTCTCATTTGTGTCCGGAGCGCGTAAGCCGTAACGGAAGGGAGGCAAGCTAAAGCCTCTGCATACGATGCAGTTTGTGAATTAGCCACGGTCGCTGTATCAAACATATGAGGACTAACGACGTATTGAGAGATTACTTTGTTTGTAATGTAAACATTAAATTGCATGTTTTAAATCCTCCGCTAGTACTTTGTAACAAATTATATCATCAGTAGAGTATCCAACACTGGCTTCTTATTTTACGGCTACCAATTTGGCAGTTAATTAATAATAATAATAAATATCTATTTATTTTCTGCTCACAGAGATCTTAAAGCTAAAACAGTACAGTAGTGTTACATTTTTTAACAGATAGTATTTTGTGAGGAGCTGGTGTCTGAAGTAGGTTGACCCTGTATTACAGATAACCAGGACCTCACCCCCAGATATAAGGATCACAATGATTAAAATAGTACACATCCGTACTAGTTGCTAGAAGAGCAACAATAGATAATAACAATAGATGACTTTAAATTTGTAAATTACTAGTAATATAATGTGTGTGTGTTTTTGTGTGTGTGTGTGTGTGTGTGCGTACTCTACTCTCAGTTACTATTAGTGTAGAATTTTTTCAGTTGAGGTTGAGTGAGTTGAGGTGAGTTGAGTAACCACTCTGTCAAGATACGCTTGCATTTAGTTCTGTTGAGGTGGTAAATTGACAGCACTTTGTTTACCTTATTGTAAAGGTTACCTTGGATACAGAAGAATCTTTGGGAAAATCTAGTATTAAACAATAATTTTTCACAGATTCTATCTTTTCGCCGTTGCGCTTTATTTTTTTCCGGATCGTAACTGGTGAGGCTATGTTTTTGTAAAAAACAGGATATAAAGCTGACGCACTGTTTTTCATAAAGTCCTTTTCAGCTACATTTCTCAAATTTTTAAAAATGACAATTAATTTTCGCACTCGTTTTGCTAGTTGTCCTATGTGGCATTGAAAATTTAACTTGTTATCTACCAAGATACTTGACGGTCTCTGATTTCTGTATTTTGGCACAGTGACAATATAAGTCTTCAGAATTACCATATGAGTGGAATATTATATTATGATTGGTTGTAAATTCTGTATTTCAGTTTAAAGATCATTTATTCTCATTAAAAACATTACAAACTGTCACTTACATGAGAACAATATTTATAAATAATAATCTATGAATCGTCCTTATGATAAAAAAAACAGGTATTAAACCAAATATAAGTGTGTGCTAGAAAAAGGAAGTATCATCTGTAATACATTTCGCTAAACGAAACTTGAATAAATTTTAAAATCTCTGCATCTTTGATATCCAAAGATAGTCCATTGTACAGTTTAGCACCTTCATATGTAATTGTTTTCAGTCCATAATTGGTCCTTGGCTTTGGTAGTATGAAGTGGTCATTATTGCGTCTATGTTGTATTTGTTTCTTTTTTGTAAATGTTAATTCTGAATATATTTGTTTGTCTATAATTTTTCTATTTAGTATGCAGGTTTTGTATTTGTATAACTGTAATATATTCATAAATTTAGTTTCTTTATAAACTTTTTCTGTAGGTGTTAGGAATGGATAATGGAAAAGTATTTTAATAAGTTTGTTTTGTATTACTTGTAATTCTTCTAACTTAAATTTAGCGGCGCTGCCCCATACTTCTATCAAATATAATAAATGTGATTTAACTAATGAGTTGTATATCGTTAGACGGACCTGCTTTGGAAGACAATGAACAACTCTACGAAGTGAACCAGATAGTGATGATAGTTTAGATTTGAGATTTCCAAGTCAAGTTACTGTCTATTCTTAAGCCAAGGTATTTTTCTTCTTGTTTCTGCTGCAGTTTTATGCCATTTATGGTAAGTGGAGAATGAGACGGAACACTCTTGTTTCTGGCCTTAAAGATTACGTAAGATGTTTTTGAAACGTTAATTGTTACAAGGTTGTATTGGAACCACTCACACAGTTGATCGAGGTCCTCTTACGCATGTGAGGTAATGTCATGAATCGAGGATCCAAAATAAAATAGACTCGTGTCGTCTGCGTATTGGGTGACCTGGCCATGTAAACCTATATCGTGGATGTTGTTTACATAAATAAGGAACAGTAATGGTCCTAATACTGAACCTTGTGGAATTCCACAAGTAATAGGCAAGGACTGACTTTGAATATTGTTTATTTTTACTAATTGAGATCTATTACTTAAGTAAGACATAAACATATTTAGTGCTGTACCAGTGACTCCAATACCTTCCAGTTTTTTTATTAGTAACGAATGGCTTACTGTGTCAAATTCTTTTTTAAGGTCTATGAATACTCCCAATACAATATTTTTACAGTCTATATTAAGTTTTATATTTGTAGCTAAGTCTACTGTAGCTGATAGTGTGTTTGATTTTTGCCTGAATCCATATTGCCTATTTGAGAGAAAGTTAAAAGAATCTAAATAATTGTTTAATCTAGTATATAGAAGTTTTTCGAGTATTTTGGATATCACTGGCAGTACTGATGTGTCCTTGGCTGCATGCGACTTCCTCCAGCTAATGATCCTTGTGACTCCAACAGCAATCAGCAAGCCATATAGGATAAGGGTAGTCCAACTTGGTGTTGCCATCATGGTGGTCTAGTGTGGTTCCTCTGTGACAGATATTTCTTGGGCTGTCTCCAGAAGGTGCTGCAGGTTGTCCAGTTCTATATTTTCCAATTTTATATGATACTGTACTGGTACACTCTTTTCAATATTTTTAGGCAGTGGAACAACTTCACTAAATGTAATTTCTTTGCGGTTTGAGTTCAATGTTTTATTCAGTATCTCAACTTGGCATTCCTCTGTAAGGGTAAGTAGGAATGTACCTGAAGCCTTTTTGTATGTAGATTTTTGCTAAACACTTGATGTGGATGACTGTTTCTTCTCTCAGGACAATTGTCCAAGTATTGTCCTTGATCCTCTGCACTTCTTAATTCATCTGCATTTTCGCGTATGTACAGTTTGACGTGCGGTGTTGAATTCGAGATATAATACAATCTTCCGATACCCTCCTGGATGCTGTGTTGGACATCTCGCAGAGCTGCGTGTTTCCGTTGATTGTTCTGCATTTGCCTTCCAGGTATTCGTACTCATCGCTACCAAGTGCTAGGTATTTGGATTTTGGAATAATAATTAGGTTTAACGAGTTAGGAATGGAGTACATGTGGATGAGGTCATATATATTAGAATCAATGGAGGGGATTTCTAAGATAAAAGTCAAAGAATGTTCCGTACTATATGATTTTACTTTTATAGATTTTTCCAACTCATGAATCTTATTTAAACTTATATCTGCTACTGGCAAAAACTTATGTTTTTTATGAATTGTTGAAATTTCATTTAAATATTATATGGACTTATAATACCATTATAAGGGTGCTATAATATAAGGGTGCATTACTCCTAATTACGCAAACGTCATTGCGTCTCTAAAATTTCTAATCTATCTAAAATAATTTGTAAGCTAAAATCTATTTCTACGTAAGGGAGGTCATCCCTGACCAACAAGTTTATTTTCACTAGGTCTGGTCTGGCATCTTCTGAGTTTGAGGAAAATGCTGGTACTCTTCTTCACTTTCCTGTACTACATGATATGGGTACTCACCTTCGTTGTAGATGCTATGGCATTCATTGCCATATAATACTGGTTGAACTTGAGTATAGAAAACGTTCTGAGCAGCATACTGGGGCGTATCCGGTTTCCTTATGGACCGCATAGTAACATCGGAACTTATTTTAGGTGTTACCTGTCTTTGAGGTACATTAAATTGCCTAAAGTTCGGGCTGTTACTATTCCTAAAATTACCTGAGTTTCTCTTAAAATTAGGTGTAAGGGGTATAGATATATTTTGACTACTTACGATATTAGAAGGCTGGTGGTGCTGAGGTTGCATCCATATAAAATTCCTTGATGGAATATTCCACTGTTGCGAAACTCTAGGGGCATCCTTTTGCTTAAAATGGGAAGTAGGTGACCCGTTATAAAAAGGTTTACTGTGGACGAGCCTAGCCTCTTCCTGCCTTGCTGCCATAATTGCTGACTCTAATGTTAACGGTTTACTTAATCTAACTCCTAACGAAACATTGATATCTAATTGATTAGTATATTGCTCTATAACCATTTCCTCATAGTACGAACGGTCACCGTGTTTACCGACCGAGTATAGAGTATCTAACAACTCACGGAGTCGTTTGCCATATGTCTCCGCATCTTCGAATTTATTCCTACGGGTCCGCGTGAGCTCCTGCATCACCTGGATTTCGTTGCGCGGTTCTCCTAAGCGTCTAATTAGAGCGTTTTTAATGGAGTCCCACGTTATTAAAGACTCTTCGTAGGCTATCGCATCAATAGCGACACCTCACTTACTTTTTGTAGTTTTAAGTGAACCCGGGAGGGTTCACTTAAAAGTTGTATAATATGCTCTACTTCTCTTATATAAAAGTTTAATAAATTTGGGTTCCCATCATACCGTGGTAATAAATCGGCCTTATCACATTCACTGAAATACATTGCGTTTCGGATTACACTATTGTTCTAATACTCGGTAATTATCACCTAGATACACCTTTCTTGTCACTAAGTAAGTGTAGCCCGTTATTTAGCGATATTAGCTGTACGCAACGTTCTTTAACTTTTATAATAAAATATATATAATACTAGGACAGTAGATATAGCAGGATACTTGAATAGCGAGAGTACTCACCAAATCAGCATCTGCATCTGCTGTCGAGTCTTGCCCAGCGCTTGAATTCCCAATGTTCCGGGTTTTCGTGCGCGTTGATGATGATGTCCCAACGACCGACGATGTTCTTTGATTCTTGCGGTTTAGCGGCTTGAAAACCACAACTACTTTACACCCGGAAGATTTTATACCGACGAAAAGAAGCTACCGCGAGACTACTCGACTGCGCCAGTTATGTATCGGGCGTCGGGAATTAAGTTTTTAAAAAGCACTTTATTTAACAATATTTAATGTTACTCACAGGTAAATTGGAACAAGACTGAATAAACAATATTATAATTAAACTAAAGAAATGTAAAAGACAATGGGTGTTCGATCAGCACTACGTCGAGGTACGGGGTGGCAACGTATGCAGGTTTAGCCGTGTTGGGCCTGCGTAACTCACGTCCGCTCTCTAGTAAGGTGACGGACGAATCAATATTTCTTAGAGAAAAGGTAATATAACTGGTTTTAACTATATTTAATGTCAGGACATTGTCATTTAGCCATTCACTGACGGTATTAAAGCCCTTCTGTGCACTCAAATACACTTCTTTCCAAGTGTCTCCTCTAAACAATAAAGCTGTGTCACCAGCAAAGGTTACTTTAGCACTTGGGAGCTGTAGTTGACACAGGTCGTTTAAATATACTAAAAATAATGTAGGGTCAAGAATACTTCCCTGGGGGACGCCAAAATACACTGCGGCTTCATTACTTATCAGATTACCTATTTGGACGCATTGTGTTCTATCACTGAGGTAGCTTTCAAACAGTTTTATTTGTATACCCCTAATCCCGAGACGATCAAGCTTTTCTAAAAGGATAGGGACAGAGACTGTGTCGAAAGCTTTGGCCAAATCCAGAAAAATGGCGATGGTTTTTTTTCTGTTATCTATATTTTTAACCAAAAAGTTTGTAAGTTCATGTACGGCGTCAGCTGTTGACCTTCCAGATCTAAAACCAAATTGAGCTGTTGATTGTAGACTGTTTTTCTCCAAATAGCTGATGAGTCTTTTATTAATTATACGTTCTATGATTTTTGACAATGTGGGGAGTATCGAAATAGTTCTATAGTTATTGACACAATCTCTGTCCCCACTCTTATGAATCGGGTGAATCCTTGATTTCTTGAAAGCAGAAGGAAATACACCAGTGGACATTGTTAAATTGCAAATAAATGCTATTGGCTCAGATAAAGTATCCACATTGGTTTTTAATATTTCTGGAGGAATGCCGTCAAGGCCAGCGGCAGTATTAAGTTTGAGGTTATTAACAATTGTTGACACTTCATGTACATTGGTTGGGAATAAAACAAATGAGTGGGGATGAAACTTTAAGGCAATTGGTGTTGTTTGAGTGTTAATATTTTTGGTTATTTTATCAGCTAATGTTTTACTAACGCACGCGAAGAATTGGTTTATATTATTAATTTTTTGTTGCGGATTAGGTGTAGATATAAGTTCTAAGTAAGATTGATGAGGTTTGTTAGAATACGTAATCTCTTTGATAGTCTTCCATGATTTTTTACGCCTTGATATTATTACACTTCTTGAATTGGACGCAATTAATGTTTGAAGCGTATGTATGAAAAAATCAGTAGCATTATTAATATTTTGAAACAGGTAAAGGGGGTTAAAATATGAATTTTTAAATTGCAAGATAGGGATACATGGTCGATACATTTTTTTGTCCTGGGGGTACTTGATTGTTGCCAAGAGGCTAAATATAGCACGACGCTGTCATGGTCAGTAAGGGAAGTTTGTAGGACTAGACAGTGAGCAGTTTTTTTCGTCTTTAACAATACATGGTCGAGACACGTTTTGCTTTGAGTGGGGAAAGTGTGAGCAGGTAGAATGCCATGGAAAGCAAGCATTTCCAAAAAAGTAAAGCTACTAACGTCCTTACAATTTTCACCAATATCTATGTCCATATCTCCTAATACTACAATATTTTGTATAGAAGAGTATTTTAGTAATGCGTTATGCAATGATTGAATAAAATTATCAATATTTTTATACCCGGGAGGACGATATATAGTTAGAATTATTGTATTGTTGCTCGGTTTTACTAGTAGGCAATTTGCATCTAGAATTTCGGGCTCTTCGATTGTAGCAACTAGATCTTGTCTATAATATACGACAACACCTTTATTTTGAGTTAAATTTTTTGTTGTTGCTGAGAAATTATAGCCTATTGGTATATAGGGAGTGGAGGGAAGCCAGCAGTCTTTCAGTACTATATAATCCCAGTCAAGATTACTTTTGATGAGTATTGGTAACAACCCATCAATGTTGCGCTTTATGCTTCTTACATTTTGTTGAAATATTTTTAAGCTTTTGGTTTTAGGTAGGAAGGTTTGACACTCCTCTAATATACAGATTGAAGATTCGGATACTTTAAACAAGTCAATTTCGTTTTGTATTTTATCAATTTCTTTGAATTTTTTAAACAATTTGCATCATGAAACGTCGGTATTGGTATATAATATGGGAATTTGATTTGGATTGCTTAAAATGAGATAAGCATTCTTCAGTCTCAATATATTTTACAAACGCTGATAAATGAAAATTATCCAGTATCGTTAAAAAATTATTTACATCCGCGAATTCTTATTAAATATAAAACAATGGAAACAATCAAGGGAATATGACTTTTTATAATAATACTATCGATACAAATTATCATAATTGGATGCAGTAATAACCTACACAACTTCCCAAAAAAGAACACTTCGGTCTCTAGAGACTTTTTTGATAAACAAATGAATGGAATACATTTAGTTTGTAAGCTTACATAATGGCACAAAAAATGTATTTGTATCGAGTGACCGCTACTTAACAGGATGCACTTCAAGCGACAATTTAATATGAGTACATTTAGGTATAAATTAAAGTTGTGGTTTATTCGTATTTCATGACAATGTTCTGTGAAGTACGCTTTACCAAGTAGAATATGTAAATAATAAATATATAGGTGCTTTGTGTGTTTGTGTAATAATCTACCAATAAATTCTAATTTTAGGATGTAGTTAAAGCAAACCTTATTTAATAAATTACACAGTATCAACAAGAGAAGATATTTGTTTGTTATTGTGAAGGCCTGATATCGTTCAATTGTATAAGACTTGAAAGTAATACTAAAATAAAATAGAAAAGTAATAATAAGATAGAATAATAGATGACATGTAGATCGTATTGTTATATACGCAAAATATAGTCATTTCGTGATTTTGTGTATATCACATTCATCATGGATACGTACTGGCAGATGACCTTCAGCTTTTTTTATATAAAAATCAACAGGAAAGGTCATAAGGAAAGTATATATATACTTTCCCGTATGATGTCCAGGCGGCTAATAATTTTTTGCTTTGACACTCTCGCGTGCCACATAAAAATTCGCTTTGTTTTAGCAGTCAGGCATTCAGAGCTAAAGATAGGTTTGCTAGTTCCCTGTAAGTCAATCATATTAGTATTTAGTTGTGGTGTCTTGTGCTCGCGTTGTTTCTTATTGAATTGTTGAAAGCTATATAATATGTTTTCTTTGTTGGAAACAGTAATAAAGTCTACCACAATTGCTTTTGTTTTATTTCGGTATATGTCTCTCACATCGGAGTTTTGAAGGGCTGGAAGCATTTTTATGGTTGAAGCAATTTTCGAAACAATGGAGATTAAGTATTGTCTGTTTTCGTCACTTGCGGTAGGTATGTTTCTTATTTCTACTGTGGAGGTACGCGTATTCTTTTCGAGTAGTTCAATTTTTTGTTCGAGAGTGATGATCTGTTTGTTTTGCTAACAGTTTATTTGAGTTTATTTGCTCCAATTGTGGAACCTTTTCTAACAACTCATCATATTTGGATGACATAAATTCCACAGATTTATGTATGTCTTCGTTTTGGTTTACAATCTTTGACATAGATTCATGTAGGGCATTATACTTTTGGTCTTGTTGGCTTTTTATTTCCATAAACATGGCCCTTATTTCACCTAGAGTTGTTGCGAAGCCTTGTGTGAAATCACGGAAAGATTTTTTATGTCGTTTATTACTTTCTGATTCGATATGCTTGAAAGTGCTCGTATTTAATCCAGGATCTGATGCATATTGTTCTGTAGGCATTCCTTCAAAATAACCTTGAGTTCTGGTGGATTGTTTTGGTGACCTTTGTACCGGTATATATAGCGACATATTGTGGTCCAAATTAAAGTTTATAGATGTCAATTCGTTCAAATATGACGGTAACCGCTAACTGCTTTCAGACGCACACACAACACAGATGCAATAATCTAATTATTTAATTTAATCACTACACTTTTAGATAATGTTGGCTAGAATAAGAATAATACACTAGAAAAACTATTTAGATTTCTACAATTCAGCCCAACAAAGCATATAAAACGATTTATTAAGAATTTAATTCGACGAGATACAGACTGAGCGTCTTAACAGTTTTGCGGGGCGGGGGGAAATGAATGATGAATTATTAGCAATAATAAATAACTACAGGGAAAAGACAACCGCAAGCACCAAAACGGGTCTTTTTAAAAAATTCGACAGTGAAAGTTTCATTATTTTCTTTCGTTGCCAAATGTAAGGCAAGTACACTCAAAAGTAAATATTATGAGACACATTTGAAAATAGATGATAATACAGTATTTTTTGGTGTAACATTAGATTCTAAACTTCAATTGGGGCCTCATTTTCACATCGCTATTTTAAAATTAGCTGTAGCTGCCATATAGCAAATGACGATAATCTAAGGGAAAAAAGGGAAAAAAAGGGCCGATATTTAATGATGTGTTTATAACAATCTCCTACGCGTACAAAAACATTATAATTTAAAGAGTAAAATAAGCGGCAACCATAAGTTAAACACAAGAAATAGTTACAAGCTTATAGTGCCTACCTACTAGACTCTGTAAAATAAACAATTATTTTGCATGCAATGGTATTAAATTTTACAATAAATTACCAAAAAGTGTATCTGAAACATCAATAAATAAAATTAAATCAGTTGTTAAACGCAGACTCCTGTCGAAGGCTTATTACAATATTAATGATTACGTAAACGATGTTACAATATGGAATTAAAAATATTATTCTTGTCACTTTTTATAAATGCTATGTGTTATTTTAACCTTGTGTTATTTTACTAGATTGCATTTTTTCTAAATATTTAACATGCATAAACTATTGTGAAACTAGCTTGTATTTAAATTGTATTGTTCGTGATTGACGTTTACGTGCAAACGATGATCAAGTAGGTCGTGACGTACGTATGTGTTTCACTCTCGGGTTTGGTAATATACATATTATATAGTCACATGCCTCTCTCACCAAGCTGACACCTTGGAGGAGGTGGAGGGTCGCCTTGTCCAAGAAGCGAAACGTTCGGTTACAAGGGAAACTTTCGGTTATTCTTTCTTATGTTATTCTCATTCTGTCCGATATCGTACACTATTATTCGTGTTGCGCAAAATCACACGCTGGCTCGTGTTCCTTCGGGAACGATGTGCTATTATTATTTGTGTTGAATACTCGGTTTTACAATTGTATCCTGAAGCTAATCTTCAAGTGAATACATCCGCTACATTCACATGGGCGTCAGGTGAAACCTATAACTATGTAGCCTGTTGATTACTTTTATAAAAAAAATATATTTATTTAGGCGTAATTTTACGGAAATCCATAACTATCCAAATTTTCTGAGTTATCTTGAGTGTAAATACCACTGCGAGACTGTGCCGAAGTCTCGTGCCACAATTTGGCGAGTCAACATCTCCTGAGGATGCCTCATGTAGAGGCGAAACACGTGTCGAATTGATTGAAAACAAATATTAGCGGAATTTACATTGAAGATAACTCAAAAAATTTGGATGATAACTTTTTTATTATTTTAAGCCACAAATTTTGATAAAGTGTCGAGTTTGTAAAGTTAGGCCTTGTAGAGTTAGGGCGTGTAGAGTTAGTAGCTTGGCTCTACCTGAGATAAGTTTTTGGGTGTGCGATTCATATGGCCTCGTCTTGGCAAAATTTTACATTAAAATGTTTTTGGTGGGATTTGACTTCGCTTTGTTAATTGCTTGTGACAATTTTTTTTTGGGTGTATTTATTCCTCAGAACCAACTTTTTAAAGATAATCTGACCCTTTTATTTTATTGGTTTAATGTTTATAATAAGTGTTATATCAGGGTGATATTTGTCTCTCAGGGTCATTATATTCGAATATAGCTTACTGTTGGTGTTTAACAATACTAAAGTGAATATTTATAAGGTGAACAGCTTGCAAAGAAATCACTCTAAAAAGTGCTACATAAGAGAAAGGATGTCCCAATATCAATGACAGTATTATTCAAACTTAGCCCTTGGCTTTAGTGAATGGTGATAGTATAAGCAACACAAATTAGAGGTATTAGTTTATGTATAAGACTGTTATAAGACTTTGATAATCTGCTCAACTCCAATATTTGCATGGATAGATAGGAAATTTATTTGAGATGTCGCTCTTGCTAATTTGGAACCTAACTTCTAGAACTAATACACAAATTAAATTTGAAAAATATTTTTTTTGTAGATGAAGCCGACACTGACCGTTGAACAAAGTATACAATATTTTATGACGATACGTCACTCGAACAGTTAGCTCAGTTGGAAGAGCACTCACACGGAACGCGAGAGGTCTTAGGGTCGAGTCCCGTATCGTTCCTAAAATTTTGTTTTATTTAACTATAAGTACTTTTGATGCTGTTTATAATTCACTACTAGTCTACTCGAGCCCACTTGACACAACCTGCGTTACAGAGCCGAGGGCTACAGCAAAATGTTATTCAATACCACAAAATAAAGTGCTCAGCCTCCCGAAAGAAGTTTGTTATCTAATTAAAAAATTAAAAGAAACACGTTTACAAAGTAAGTTCTCTAGGTACATAATTAATAATATTTATTTGAAAAATCGCTCTACTACGATTTCTCTATATGTATAAATGATAAGATTATACATTTTAAATATTCTACATGCCGCATTAAACTTGTATTTCACAAGCTATATGCCTAGGTGTAGTGGTAACTGTACATTCATTTTTCAAATCCAGACACAAGTGAAATGGGTTCCATAATACGCCATGCGTCATAACAGTCGGTGGTGCTGGATCACAGAGTCGAGGACACTTCACAGAGTGTTTCACGTGCCGTGTCGGTATAGGCGAAGGATCACTCTCAGACACGCACATCGTTTTAATAAACAACAATACACGTCGCTCGTTATAATGTTAATAATATCTTGATTTATTGTTTACTAAGGCATGTTTTAATAGCTGTCAAAACTGGTGTCTCTTAAATTTAACTTGGGTGTACTTTATATTTTTTATGGATGATATACTTATCCATGACATGTGTCTTGTCATGGTTTTCGTGAGTGTTGTAACCAATACCAGCTAGTGCTGCCAAAATGAAAATTCAAGATGGCGGCTGCAAAAAATTATCAAGTTTTTTGTCACGCGTGTCGTTGTCATGGTTTTCGAGGGTGCTGAATTGGATAGTGGTGTCAGAGTGTAAATCCAAGATGTTGGCTGCACGAAATTGACAATTTTTGCATCATGGGTGTCGTTTTCATGGTTTTTGAGTGTGCTCAAATTAATAGCGCCGAAATAGATAGTGCTGTCAAAATGTTAATCCAATATTGTTGAAGTGTTGAATCTGAATTTTCTCGAAAAATTCAAACCATTTTCGGCCCTCTATATCTTCGTTTACCCACGTAAAACCACAGAACAGATAAAAGACATTAGAATGGCCATCAGGCGTAATTTGTATGGGAACAACTGTCGCCACTCGTTGATATACTACACACCCTAGACACGCCGTTGTCAAATAAACACAAGCATTAGCACGCATAAGTAACCACTAATTCAGCCCTGTGATTGGTCAACACATAGATAATTGGCCTACACATGCCTACTTTTGTCAGCTGACGCCAATGAAGTTTTGTATTTTTTTACATAAACTGTCATACCGATAATGTCTGCATGGACAACCCAACTTTCAAAAATCGGTTTTGATATTTAAATCGAAAATATACAAATCACGTTATAATTTTTACGCATGGGTTCTTTATTGACAAAATATATTTTATTAACAGTACTGTTTCATATCTTTTTAAAATATATATATATATGGAAATCACAAATAGTATCTATTGACTCCAAGATTGTGACAATACTGCAGCCAGTACTTTCTGCCATGTCACATCGTCTCGGAAACAACGCACAAGGAAGCTCATTCCACAGCTTAGTTCTACGTGGAAGAAAGTTCATTGAAATCCATACTGTGGAGGAACGCCACACATCCAGATTGTATGGAGAATAGAGGTGGAATTCAAGATATCTACTTAAACAATATTTGTGAATAAGAATAATTATCAAAATTAGATAAAATTCCAGTAGTAGTGATGAACGATGATGATGATGTTAATAATATTCTTATTCTTTACTGCACTTTAAGCACATTTTTTTGACTAACACGGGTTATACGAGTAAATAGTCCAACTGACCAAATAAAAATATGCGCGAGGCGGAATTGTCATAAAAGTATTAATAATATATATCGGCGCAAATACTACAACACACCTATTATAAAAACGAGAATAATTAAGTTTAACTAATTTTAGTTTAAATTAGTTCATAATTTGTCCTTTAATTACATTGTGATGTGAAATTATTGTAAGGACAACACGAATTGAAAACACGTGTGCGTGCACCGAGCCCCATGAATGCGGCCGCATTTCAAAACACGTGGAGTAGCACGTGCAACGGGTCCTATAAATACGGCCGCACGGTCGACACTTGAGTCACCGGCAGATCGCAGACTTAAGTTTGCGATTCGGGGCCTGCCGGTCGATACTGAACCAGCAGATATTGAAGATGCTTTGCGCTCACGGGGATACAGTCCCGAGTACTGCCGGCGAATGCAAACAAGAAGAGGCCGGCCAGGATGTATATATTTTATAATCCTGAAGAGATCTCCTGGAATTACCCCCGCCATATATGAGATAACTGAACTACTCAACATGGCGGGCATTAAGGGCCAGCACAGTGCCACCGCTGTCAGGGCTTCCGACACTCGTCGCACGGCTGCCATCGGCAGCTGGCCTGCGTACGATGTGGCGGACCGCACCCAGCCAGAGACTGCAGCCGCCCACTGACGGAGCCCGCCACCTGCGTTAACTGCGGTGGTCCCCACCCGGCAAGCAACACAAGCTGCCGGGTCTACAAAGAAGAGGCTCGCAACAAAAGGGCAAGCACGGTAACGCGCACCGGCTCAAGAAAGCAAAAACCCCACCCCAACAACCTGGACATAGTCATGTCCAGCGCTGATTTCTGATGCAGGAGGCTATCACCTCGATCATCATCCCCCACGCGCCCTTCGGGCGCGCGTGAGATGACACCACATGTAGCGACCACAACCACATTCAAATTCAAATTCAAATATTTTTATTCAAAATAGGATGTGAAATCACTTATTGAAAGTCAAAAAAAAAAGTACACGATGTCAGATAAAATATCGTTCACTTCGTCATACATAGTTTGGTTTCTTTTCACTTTGAAAATCAGTGAAGTGTCGTCCGCAAACAATACTACCGTATGTTTTTTCTCTATAAGATTAGGAAGATCATTTATATAGATAAGGAAGAGGAACGGTCCAAGAATAGACCCTTGTGGTACCCCCAAACTGAGAGGAGTCCCAGGAGATCTCCTGCCATTCACGTCAACCCTCTGAATTCTATTGTTTAGATATGAAGTCAGAAGATCGAGCGAAGTTCCTTTTATGCCATAGTGGTATAGCTTCCTGACCAGCGTTGAATGTTGAACACAATCAAAAGCCTTAGATAAATCACAGAAGATGCCAAGTGCATTCTGCGATTCCTCCCAGGCATCAAAAATATTCTTGATCAGCTCAACACCTGCATCCGTTGTTGAACGTCCCCTAGTAAAGCCAAATTGTTTCAAATGAAGTAACTTATGAGAGTTAAAGTAAGTAAGCATTTGGCTTAAAATTATTTTTTCAAAAATTTTACTAAGGGTCGGCAAAACCGACACAGGACGATAGTTGTTCGGGTCAGAAGAGCATCCCGACTTAAATATTGGTGTAATTTTACTATGTTTCACAAGGTCAGGAAACACGCCACGATTAATACAATTATTAAATACTATTGCAAGATATGGTGCTATGACATCAATTATTGAACTTATTATTTTAACAGAAATGCCCCATATATCAGCAGTTTTTTTCATGTCTAGAGATTTAAAAGTTTTAATTATTTCTCCAGGGCTAACAAAACTAAAATTGAAACTTTGTTGACATCCTTTAACATTTTCCAGAAGAAGTGACTCAGCAACACTGGTTGAGGAGACAAGAGTGTTTGTGATAGAAACTGGAATCTCAGAAAAAAAATTCTCAAAAGCAGTAGCAACTTCCTGCTGAGATTGAATTATTGTATTGTTTATTGATAGATTATATTCAATGTTGCGGTCTTTCAATCTTCCAGATTCCCAGTTAATAACATTCCAAGTCATCTTTATTTTATTTGGTGCATTTTGTCTGATATGCATAGACTTTGCAATAGAACAAACACTTTTAAATAATTTAGAGTATTTTTTAACATACTCGAGAAAAGATGTATCATGATTATACAATGATCTCTCACTATACAGTTCATATAGCCTTTGTCTGCTCCTATGAATGCCAGCTGTTGCCCAATCATTAAATGACAGGAGACCACCTGATTTGACTGTCTAAGAAGTAAATATAGAAGCAAACTCTGTTTTAATTATTTTAAATAACATATCATACATTTCATTTGGATTAATATTATATTTGAATAAATGCAAATTTGAGAGTTTAATTGACACATTGCCTCTATATTTCTCCATTCGCCTATTATTCACAGGAACAAACGTAAACTTTTTAATTTTAGTACATTTATTGACCTCAATATTAAAAGAGGCTAAGTGACCAAAGTGGTCTGAACTCAGTTTGTTAATTATTGCCTGAGAAATGGGTTTATAATTGGTAAATATGTTATCAATACAGCTTTTGGAGGTGCCAGTTACTCTAGTAGGCTATAAGAAAATATTGGTTAAATCATATGATTTGAATAAAGATCTGAATCTAATACTGGTTGAGGATTTTTCTAATAAATTAATATTAAAATCACCACATATTATGATATACTTCTTAAACTCAGATAATTTTAATAAAACCTCCTCCAATACACTTTCAAATAATTCATACACTGCATCTGGGGGTCTGTATATACTAACAACAATGGCGCACTTGAGCTCTGCACAGGCTATTTCAATTGTACGTTCAACAGAGAGGCCCACAATATCTTCTCGTTCTTTGAATTTAAATAATTTACTTACAAGAATAAGAGAGCCGCCACGTGTAGCTTTTTCTCTGCGAAACGCACTTGCCACCTGCTCTGTTAAACATAAAATATGTATATCTTTATGATTTATAAATAACTCCAAATATAACCAAGAAGACTCCAAATATTCCAAGAAGACTCCAAATATAACCAAGAAGACTCCAAATATAACCAAGAAGACTCCAAATATAACCAAATGACTCTCCCAACGTTTTGGGAGAAGAGGTGCCAGGGTATAGGGCCCCGCCCTGACACCCTCCTTCCGCCCTCACACAGGGGGTGAGAAGAAAACTCGACGACGCACTTGAGTCAGTCGTGCTCGGGCTGTCGTACGGTACGGACCTCTGTGGGACGTCGTAACGCTGCCAGATGAATAAACGAAAGTAATAAAATACCTACTCGTGTAGTTTTCTTAAGAAGAACCAATGAGTGATCTTCAGCAAGATAGCGATTGTGATATCAACAGTAATGACGTCACACCTTTTAAAAACAATACAGAGGTTCTTTCCTCGTCATCTATTATTATTATTTCGATGTATAAGAAATTGTTAAATTTACAAATCCATACATCATAAACATGCAACTATCGATTGCAAGTTCTATGAGAATAATAATCGAATCGATTCAACGATTAAACACTATCCCCATAGCTAGTAAACTGTCCAAAGTATCAAACTATATTTTTGTCAGACCATAGTGGTTGACAAATGAAAAATGCTATCGATATTTTTGTCAATAATTTTGATCAGTATATTAAAATAAATTAAATAATATTTTATAATAAAATAAAAAACGGTAGTTACCAGGTAACATTAATAATACAATTATAAGAAGTTAAACGTAATGGTGATATAAATGTATTGTATATATATATATTTATATACATATATATGTGTTGTTAAGTTAAAGTGTAACTGATGAGTTTAACGATTAACTACCGTTTGGCATATTAAATTCGTAGATTACAGTAAGTAACATTTACCAAATATATTTTATGTACAGATTCAACTCAAGTTAGAATCTTATTAGTATGTACATAATATAATTACTGAACAAATTAGTAAATATATATTGCCAACTATTAACTTATTAATTGAATTATTTTACTCGATAGTTTATTAGTATAAATAAATATTCATCGTGAGTTTTATCAATACGCTTTGTAAATTATTTTATATTAATTTTTTTCGTAATCAACCAAACGCGACGCCTTGGTTGCATACTCGCTCATGCCAGCAGTACGCCCGTGACCACTGTCGAGGACGGTGTTCGTTTCTCTCGGGCTCACTTACTTACGTAAGATTTTAGCAAACAAGTACAAATCGGGAATAATAGTAAAAAAATATTTGTTAAAATATATAGGTAAATGGAAGCCGGAAAGTACTAAAATAAAATGTACGTAATATTATTTTGAATATTATGC
This sequence comes from Leptidea sinapis, assembly GCF_905404315.1. Taxonomy (NCBI): domain Eukaryota; kingdom Metazoa; phylum Arthropoda; class Insecta; order Lepidoptera; family Pieridae; genus Leptidea; species Leptidea sinapis. The sequence continues at coordinate 370,325 of NC_066288.1, read as the reverse complement.
CACGCGGGATTTTTGTATGTATGTACTTTAGGGAAGTTAGATAAAAACAAGATGGCCGCCGCACAAAATTATGATTTCATCAATATGGATATCGTATCCAAGGTTGTCGAGGGTGCTGAGAACGAATTTGGGATCACTTTTGAAATCCAAGATGGCCGCAGCACAAAATTATGATTTTAACATTATGGATATCGTGTCCGAGGTTCTCGAGGGTGCAGAGAACGAATTTGGCATAATTTTTGAAATCCAAGATGGCCGCCGCGCAAAATTATGATTTCAACAATATGGGTATCGTATCCGAGGTTCTCGAGGGTGCAGAGAATGAATTCGGGATCATTTTTGAAATCCAAGATGGCCGCCGCGTAAAATTATGATTTCAGCAATATGGATATCGAGTCCGAAATTCTCGAGGGTACCGAGAACGAATTTATGATCATTTTTGAAATCCAAGATGGCCGCCGCGCAAAATTATGATTTCAACACTATTGGTATCGTATCCGAGGTTCTCGAGGGTGCCAAGAACGAATTTGGGATCATTTTTGATATCCAAGATGACCACCGCACAAAATTATGATTTCAGCAATATGGATATCGTGTCCGAGGTTCTCGAGGGTGCAGAAAACGATTTTGGGATCCTTTTTGAAATCCGAGATGGCCGCCACCCAAAATTGTGATTCTAGAACCTCGGATTCGATATAGAGTGCTGTAGAGTGTAACCATCATCTTGACATGTTATATAATATATATTTTGTTGGTGATAATATATATTTTGATAGTCTGTGATTTTGGAAATAAATTATCAGTAATTAAAAATGTCATGTCACAACTAAATTTAACTTCTTAAATATTGATGTAATTTACAGCAAATTGTTCTTAATTTTATTATAAATGTAGTTATTGTAAATTTCAGTATTTTAGTCTCAATATATTAAATATTATTTATTATCATTACAAACGATTTAATTACCCACTTTCCAGTTAGTGCCTTTGTTTGCATTGTTTCAAGATACCACGTCCATGACCTACAATCTAGATTATTCAGACTTTGTAAGAATATTTGTGAAGCCAGCGATACATTGTTGGAACACCACTTTAACTTTCATCGTTGTCTTGATTGAAGTACTCACATAATGCCGCCGTCGAGACACTCACTGAGAGTATAACAAGTTAAAGTAAGCTGGTGCGCCGTCTGTCACATTACATGAGATTTATACTCATTTCTACTTTATTTTGTCAGAAGGAACGTAGTCTAGACAATCTACAACTTAGCTACAATCTTTTAAACCAAAATATTTTAGTATAAGGTAATTCAAATTTTAATAATTTAAATGTTAAAAATAAAGTTTGCTCTGGTGAGTGGGTGTTTTTTCAAGCAAATTGCGTGCTTAGTATAAAAACGATTTTACTTAAAATAAAATAAACTAATCCAAACTAAATTTTAAAAACACTAAATTTTTTAAACCCACTTCAAATAAGAGGACGATCTATATTCGATTGGTATTGTTTATTATGTATAATATATACACCGATTACGATTGACGACCTTATGATCTGGATTTACGTGATTTTTTAGTTTGATGCAGAATAGGTGCCATTTGGTCCAAATTTAACATAGTTTGGCCCAGTAGTTTTCTTTTTATGAACATTTTTATTTACGTGGATTATATAATTGTATATCTGCCGTGTAGCCCGGGCCCCGTAGCTAGTGAAATTACTGGGCAAATGAGACTTAACAACTTATGTCTGAATGGCGAGTAGAGTAGAGTACAATTGTAGTGCCGCTCAGAATTTTTGGGTTTCTCAAGATTCCTTAGCGGCACTGCATTGTAATGGGTAGAGCGTATCAATTACCATCAGCCGAACGTCCTGCTCGTCTCATCCCTTATTTTCATAAAAAAAATCATTTTTTAATATTGTTATATATACATATATATATTTAATGATTAATAATTAAAAAATGATTTTTTATATATATAAGTAAATCCGCTTATAGTATTAAGTTTTATTTTGTTTATGGCTTGTCACCGACTTAAAACTTATAAATAGGTAGCACATATAAATAATAGTATTTATTAATATTAATGGTACAATAAGGTTTGCATAAGAGGTGTAACTATTAAATTAAATCTTTATTATGTTATTTTATACTTTTTAGTTTTTGAAGTCTTTTTACTTCGTAGTATTTTTGGGTTTATTATTTACATGATAGTTCAAAAAAAAGTTAAACTTAAGATGTTACATTTATTTAAGTGTAAAATTCTGATGGTCACTAAGATGATATTAAAATATAAGTTGTTATTTCGTGATGCCATTTGAACTACGTCCACACTTAAGTCTAATATTAGGCAACGGTGTATATAAGTATAATGTAAAGGATGTCCTAATATTCCATAAGCTATAAAAATGTCATTTCGACTACAATTCACCGATTTTCACAACACTAATGGTGCGGAAAATCGTTCCCGCTTTGCAGGTGAAGAATGTTTTCGATAAATTGAATTTCTATTAAGTACATTCAAGTCAACTTCTATTTCTTCAAAGTTCCGAATTAAAAGCAAAAACGCATCATATATTCCTTATAATTGATACATTAATGATACAGGACAAGGAACACTTAAACTTACAAAGTCATACAATATTTTTAGTATGTTTTCTTCACATAATATACCATATTATACTCACAAATTTAACTTAAGATAAATATAAGTGTGATTGGATAAATAGTTATGTGAAGTTTATGTTAGAAAATTTTAACAAAAAAACAACTGACTTCATAAACACTATTCCAAAACAATAGATATAATTATGCACTTAAAAGTATAAAAATAATTGGCTATTTTTATACAATCTAATTAATTAATCTAATTCTAGTTACGATTATTGTTATTTTTCGAATCGGTGTCCTTCCGCCGCGACCCGCTCTCGCCTCTGTCAAAATCAGTTCACCCAGTCGAAAGTTTTGAGGTAACAAACATAAAGAAAAACATACCGACGAATTCAGAACCTCCTCCTTTTTTTGAAGTCGGTTAAATAGAGCAACAAATACTAAGTGAATATTTGCTATTCATGTTAATAGAAAATGGTGAACTCTCCTCCTTGAACCACAGGTGAACTCCTTCTATTTTCAACCGATGACATGCTCCAGTGGTAAAGTAAACAGGTAAGACTTTTTTTAAAATAATGTATTTTATTGTTATTATAATATGCATGTTTTTGTTAAATTATAAAATATAATTATTGTTTTTCCAATAAATTAAATAATTTGCAGTATAAATAATTATCTGGTGAGTGGTTTTATTCACATTTTAAATAGGTGTACCTCGTCATGCACATTACCAAGTTTCTAACAATTTTGTGTTTATTTGGGGTGTATCTCGTGGTACACACTGACATCTTCTCTCAGATTTTTTTCAGAATGGTCCTTTATCTATAGGTGCACACTGCCAAACTCATAAGTGATTCATTATGCTTACAAAAGCTTAGCTTAGTTTCTGTTTTTTTTTAGGTAAATAAGTTGCATGTGCTTTCAATGGGCAGAAAAATACTTGCTTTGGTCCAAGAACCCAATCAAACATCAAATGATGAGGTAAATTCAGAGGCTGATTGTAAATTTTACAATATTATTTTTCAAAAGCACTTCAGTAATGAATTTTCACCAGATCCTTCGCTTCCTTCTTAGCTTCAAAATCTTCAATCTGACGATGACTGTGACCTTGCAAACGAGGAAACGATATCCGATTCCGGCTCCAGCACAACCACTTATTGGAACCAATTCCATGAGCTCTTCAGCTGATGATTCTCTTCTTTCGTTCATTCCTCCTTCACCCACCGCCTACTTGAATGTTTATCAAACCAAAAGACCTAGGATTAACCGATATGTACCTGAAACACCTGAGCCATCGTCACTAACAGTAGTAGCTTCACCATCATCGTCCGACATTATATTAGGGGTTCTAAACAGCAAGATTAGCTATTAAAAGACTAGCACCTATACAAATGAAGCAATTAAACTTCTATTGGGGTAAACAAGAAATTTGAACACGAGGCTAAAATTGATAGTAAAGAATTACCAACTTCGAGCAGTATTAAAACGCCACAAGAATAATTCCATTGTCTCCTTGATGACAACCTGAATATGAAAAGAGAACAAAATAATTATATTCAACTCTAACGATCGGTCGCTCTCTTAATTGTTCAAAACAAATTGGTAAAATTTTTTTGCAATTATTTTGCGTGTGAATTGCAATTGCGTGGTGCGGAAAAGAAGCTTTTAACCTACAAAGCTCTGAAGTAAAAAGGACTAGGATCGTAGGTACTCTTGTGTCGTGTGCAATAAAAATAAAGTATGCATTGTAAAATGGCATGATAATAAAGTTGTCACCGTTGCTGGAAGCTATGTGGCAGAGACGTCAGTTGGGCTGTCCTGAAATCATCAGGCACTACAACGCGCACATGGGAGGTGTATATCTTACGAAGATGTTGCTTGCACTCTACAGAACTGTAATGAAAAGTCTTAGGCGGTAGTTGCCAATATTTTCACTGATCTGGGATATGTGCGTAAATAAAGGCTGGATTTTATATATTATCATATTTAATTGAAAGGGTTCAACGTTATCTAGGATTTCAGTTTAAAATACCTAATGTAAGCTTTGAAGAACGCACATAATGGTCGTAGAGATATTTCTGATATAATCACCTCAATCAAAATACTAAGAAGAATGATTGATTGTTCTATATTACTGACCAAAGTCTGTCTGGCAGTCCCTAGTACAATGTTAAGGCAACAGCCTATCTTTGCAGTACCATTCTGTCGCACGAGTTATAGAAGAAACGAAAAGCGTGAAGTGAACGAAACGTGTGAAGATAGCTCTTGTCTTTTTAATTAAGTTTAATAGTTAAAAGTGGATATATTATCATTATTATTAGTGTTTTTGTTTTAAATAGTACCTTAAAGTAATACGAATAAATAATTTTTGTGTGTATCTATTAATTTGGACGGATTTTAAAAAAATTTTGAAGTGAACAATTGTGAGATTTTTTGACGGTGAATCTAAAATACACGTTAAAAGAAGACGCATAACTCGTTTACTACGTTGTAAAGGCATCATACGACTATAAATTTCAAACTAGCTCGTATCGACTACGTAGTCGAACGGTGTCAACTTTAAAGATAACCTTCGGGGGCCGGAGATCGAGTCACCTCGAAACTTTCGATTTTTGGTTTTTGTTTTTTTTTTTTTTTTATAATGCCCCAGGAATGTCCTAAGTGCTCCATATCTATTTTGGTTACGCAAAAAAGACTGAAATGCTTGAGATGTAGTAAACAATACCACATGGAATGTGTCGGATATAGCAGTGATTCACGACCGAGATCTCAGTGGACTTGTCCCAGTTGTTCGCCTTACTCTAAAACGCCGCAAAATATACCACCAACGTCTTCGGATACTCATATCCCACCTAATATAATTAGCAAAACCGAAGACAAAATTGTCACTGCTATCAGAAAGGAACTACAAAATATAATTCACGAAGTTCTGGCCTCTGAATTGCAACCATTAAAGGAGCAACTCCAACTTTTAGAAGATTCCAATACTTTGCTCAATAATCAGTACAAGGAATTATTGGAAGTCGTCAGTAATAAAACGAAGGAGATCGGTGCCTTGTGTACAGAAAAAGAAATTCTGAATGTGACAGTGAACGACTTGCAACAGAGACTTTCTTCTATGGAACAGTTTGCTAGGCAAAGTAACGTTGAAATAGTTGGAATTCCAGAACACCGGAACGAGGATACAAATAAAAGTATTAAAGAAATTTGTAACGTGGTCGGTTTTAGTCTTCCATCACCGCAGGATATTATATTCACCACAAGGGTCGCTAAAATTAATCGGGAATCAAAGAGACCGAGAAATTTAGTCTGCCAATTTTCGAACAAGTTAGTACGTGATAATTTTCTGGCAGCTATCATAAACTATAATAAATCGCACAAGGATAATAAGCTTTCCTCATCACTCCTTGGAATCACGGGCTCTTCAGTTCCAGTTTATGTTAATCAACACTTAACCCCCGCGAACAAATCACTGCATGCTGAAACACGTAAATTAGCCAAAACTAACGGCTATAAGTTTGTTTGGGTAAGAAGTGGCAAAATTTTTGTTAGAAAAGAGGAGACAAGTCCTGCTAAGAACATATTGAGCTCTGAACATCTACATAAATTATTTAAACAACAATAACTATAATAGAACTCATATATTATAGTATTTAGATTTTAATTATTTTAATTTTTCTCTATTTTTTGTGTTCCATCTTATTCTTTTTATGAGTTTTTCTAAACAAACTAATAATGAACTCATTAGCTATGAGAATATGCTATATTACCAAAATATTAGGGGAATGAGAACTAAGCTCGACTATATTAATAAAAATGTTTTAACACAAAATTACAAGATTATTGTGCTGGTTGAAACCTGGCTCAATGATAACATATTAGATGGAGAGATTTTTGATAACCGCTACGAAGTCTATAGAAGGGATAGACAGTCCAATCCATTGCTTGGCCACAAGGAGGGGGGAGGTGTTTTGATCGCCGTGCATAAATCTATAAAATCGCACAGGGTTCCAAAATTCGAAAGCAAAGCCGAAGACTTGTGGGTGGAGCTAGAGTACTCTAACTTTAAAGGTCGATCTCAAAACATAAAACTATGTGCTGTTTATATACCACCTCCAATAAACACAGTGATACTTGAATCGTTCATGACAAACGCCTCAAATATAGTTAATGACTCGGGGAACCATCTTATACTGGGGGATTTTAATATGAGTAATATTATTTGGACAAGAGAATATAATAATAAGTTTTTAACACCTACGGCTCCTGATAGTTCCATAGGCATCTCATTTATAGATTTTATGGCTCTTTGTAATAGCATGCAATTTAACTCTGTGATCAATTGCAAAAACAGAATATTGGACTTAGTACTATCAAATATAGAGGACGTGACAGTCTGTGAATCTTCGGAACCTATCGCGAGTGCCGATAAATATCATCCACCTTTAAATATCTCTTTGAACTTTATGCGTTACAGTTATTTAAAAGAAAATAGGGAACCAGTAAACAAGATATTTAATTTTTATAATGGTAATTACGAAGCGATAAAACAGACACTATCTTCAATTAATTGGTCAGATATTTTAGGTACATGTCAAGATGTCGATGACATGGTTTTGGAATACTACACAATTTTAAAAGACCTGATTAAACAACATATTCCTAAAAAATACAAACGAAATAATAATTACCCTCCTTGGTTTAATAATAAACTTATACAAGTATTGAATGAAAAAGAAAAATATCGAATACGTTATAAAAAATATAATAATGAAATGGACAAAATACAATACAATATTTTAAAAGAAAGAACACGTAAAATTATAGATAAATCTTATTCGGGCTATATTGAAAAAATACAAGAAAACATTAAAAGCAACCCTAAATCTTTCTGGACATATATCAAATCTAAACGTAACAACACTAGTACCATTCCATCCACGATGCAGTTACATCATAATTCAGCCAATGGAGGTTTCGAAATTAGTAATCTATTTGCGGATTATTTCTCTTCGGTTTATAATAAGCCACTTCATACAAATAACACGGAGTCAGTAAATAAATCAAACACTAATCAAAACACGCAATTTTTTACGGTAAAGGACGTTGAACTGAAGTTAAAATCACTCAATAAAAATAAAGGTGCAGGATGCGATGAAATTCCTCCAATATTTTATAAGTACTGTGCTAAAGAATTGTCATATCCACTAAGTTACATCTATAACGCCTCAATAAGTAACGGGTTATTTCCGAGGGAATGGAAAAAAGGCATAATAGTGCCTATTTTTAAAAAAGGTAATAAATGTGATGTTGTTAATTATAGACCGATAACTATTTTATCAACTCCTGCAAAGATCTTTGAATCAATTTTATATCCTCACTTGTTTTGGCAAACTAAGCACCTTTTATCTGACAAACAACATGGCTTTATAAAAAAAAGATCTGCGACGTCAAACTTGTTAAACTTCACTAATAGAATTATAAATGAAATGAGTAATAATCATGAAGTTGACGTCATTTATACCGACTTCAGTAAAGCATTCGATAAAGTGGACCATTTCCTACTAATAAAGAAACTTAGGGACATCTATGGCATATCGGATGAATTACTGACATGGTTAACATCTTATTTGGCTTCTCGACCACTTATGGTTAAGATTAGTGGTTATCATTCTCGGGATTTTTATCAGCTATCCGGGGTACCACAAGGCTCACACTTAGGCCCCTTATTATTTACCTTATACATAAATGATATCACTAAATTAATAAAATCAGAATATGAACTATACGCAGATGACCTAAAATTATACAGGACGGTAAAATGTTTTGAGGACCAAAAAATGCTTCAAGATGATATCGACTATATCTACTTATGGTGTCAAAATAATAGTATGGAACTGAACGAAGGCAAATGCAACTTTTTAAAATTTTCCAGAAAACATATTAAACTTAAAACTAGTTACAAGGTAAATGACGTGTTCATTGCTGAAAAAAAATATTTTAAAGATTTAGGCATTATATTAGATAGTGAACTAAGATTTAACAAACATATAGATCACATTGTTCGTAAGAGTTTTAAAATGCTAGGTTTTATTTTCCGTAATACGAAAGATTTTAGAAGTATTTTACCACTCAAGATACTTTTCAACTCTGTTGTCAGATCTAATCTAGAATATAACTCAGCTGTTTGGTGCCCATATCACAAAATATATATATCACGAATAGAATCTGTACAAAAAAAGTTTCTTTCAAAGTTAAGTTTTTTTGCAAATAAATATATCCGTAATGATAGCTATGAGAATAGATTAAATACATTTCAAATGAGGTCTCTGCGAATACGGAGAAATGCTTCACAATTGCTGTGTTTACATAAACTTTTAAGCTATGATATGGACTGTCCTTCGCTTTTATCACAAATCGGTTTGCATGTGCCTGCCTTTAATTGTCGGCTTAGTACTTTTCCCCATTGCACATTAAATTCCACCACAGTAATTATGGCTTAAACTCTCCTCTACAGCTAATGTTAAAATTATATAATTGTATTTTTAATATAGATGAAAACACTGATATCTTCTTTTCAAACTTTCTTAATTTTAAAAAACAAATTTATATTGCTCTCCAAAATTTATAGATTTTAGATTTTAAAATATCACATGTATTTCTTATAGTAATGTTGTGCCTACCTATAATTTAAGTACATTTAAACTATTTTATTATATTTGTTTAATTCTTAGTACATAAGTTAATAAATTGTATTTAGTTGGTAAGCCTTTATAAATAAAAAAAAAAAAAAAAAGAAACACATTTATTTTAAAAGCTATGCAGTCATACAATCATTTTTTTGACGCGAATAAAATAAATCTTTTTAGCTCCAGCATTAATTGAATTAGAGTCCATTTGGTAAAACAATTTAGCAGTGTTTAACAAATTAATATTAGGTGTGAAATCACTCCTTTTTACCATGCTTTCATGAGTGCGAGAAGTTTTATTTAATCATCTTATGAAGTTTTATTTAATAATTTTTAATTAAGGTGTGTTGTTTGTTTGTAATTAAAATTGAACGGCTGGATCACTTGGCATTTTTCATAAAATAAGTAACGGGCAGTCCTAGTCCAGTACACCTAAGGCAGGCAGAAAGGACTGCTCCCGGCCAAGCTCCTTCAGGCCCATAAGCCTTACCTCCTTTCTCCTGAAGGTTATTGAGAAAGTCTTGGACAGATACATAAGAGAGGATGTTCTAAGTCTAAAGCCCATTCATAGTTATCAACACGCCTAGGCAGGTCTACAGAAACGGCCCTTCTACAACTTGTGGATAGAGTCGAGAAGGCGTTACAAGACAAACAAATTGCACTCTGTGCGTTTCTAGACATAGAGGGCGCCTTTGACAATACCCCGATAGACACGCTAGGAAAGGGACTAATTAACAAAAACGTAGACTCCACCACTGTCAAATGGGTAAGGTCAATGCACTCAAATCGCAAAGCTCTAATCTCTCTCCATGGGACATCACTGGAGCTATACACTACTCGAGGTTGCCCACAAGGTGGCGTTCTTTCACCATTCTATGGACACTAGCAGTAGACGAACTACTCAGTAAGCTGGCAGAACTCAGGGTTGATGCACTAGGGTACGCAGACGACCTAGTTATTATCGTCAGAGGTTTCTGACAAAGCCTACTAAGCTCTATATTGCAAAAGGCGCTAAACACCATCTCACAGTGGTGTACAGCCAGCAAACTGTCAGTCAACGCAGGAAAGACTGTTATTGTGCCATTCACGAGGAAACGAACACTTAACAAACTGAAGTCTCCAAGACCTTGAACGGCTCTACTTTAGAATTCTTAGCTGAGGTTAAGTATCTGGGAATCACACTCGACCAGAAACTCACATGGAATTCTCACAACGACAAAGCCGTAAAAAAGGCCAAAACAACCTTGGGTGTATGTCGACGTCTGGTAGGGAGACATTGGGGAATGCACCCAAAGATCCTCCTATGGCTATTCACAGCAATTGTGAGACCAACAATCACATACGCCTCCATTGTGTGGTGGAACAAAGCCAGCTAGAAAACAACTGCAGACAGACTAAATAGCCTGCAGAGACTTGCCTGTATGTTGGTAACCGGGCCCATGATGTCTACTCCTTGTGCGGCCATTGAAGCAATGCTAAACCTACCGCCTCTTCCACTGTTCATACAGCAAGAGGTGAAGGCGAGCATGCTGAGGGCAATCGCCCAGGGGGGTTCATGGAACTGGATGTCGCAAACGCTTAGGACTTTAGAAGACTCAGTTCTACGAGACCGCATATTAGGCATGTTACCTGATCAGATGATTCCAAAATTAATCTCTGTTAAACACTATATCGTGGAACTACCTTCCAGGGATGACTGGATGAACAACAAAGTCTCGTGGAAGGACGGGAGCCTCATGTGGTTCACCGATGGGTACAAAATGGAAAATGAAGTTAGATGTGGGGTCTATGGAGAACGCCCCAGGTTTAGATCCAGTACAAACCTGGGAGCTTTACCTCCATATTTCAAGCAGAGGTATACGCCATCTTGGAATGCGCGGAAACCAATATCCAAAAAGGCTACTTCAATCATAACATATACATTCACTCTGATAGTCAGGCAGCATTGTTGGCTTTAGACGCTGACTTGACGGCGTCTAAGTTAGTCAATAATTGCGTTGAATGCCTAAATTCATTAGGCATGAAAAACAAAGTGATTCTCAGATGGGTCCAAGGGCATGCCGGAATCATAGGCAATGAAATGGCCGATGAGCTCGCAAGAGTTGGGGCTAAAGCAGTCCAATAAGGTCCGGAACCCATTTGTGGACTGCCTAAGAGCGCCATCTGACACACCCTGAGTAACCAATGTAAACAAGAAGCAATTAAACGCTGGAAAAAAACTTAAGATTGATAAACAAGCATAAAACAAAAAGACTGAAACATTTCTATTATTTATATACGATTCAAAAAATGGTCCCAACTCAGCAAGTTGCTGGTTTGAAAACCAACGCTGGTCTTCCGTTGGGCCATTTTGTGACGTCACGAAAAATATTTATATATAAATTAAAAGCAAAACTTTTTACTGGTAGGACATACCATGTTACTTTTAGCTTCCTACCAAACAGTACAAAAAAACTAAATCTTATAATTTTACAAAAGGTTAACTAATTTAAAATTAATTTCTTAAGTGTTTCTATCTGATTATAATGGGCAATGAATGAGTTAGAACGTTCTACTTGTATACTCAGTGGCCGCATGTAAATAAATAGATAATTTCTGTTCGTTGCTTGTTATGTCAACTGTCAATTATAATTTATCCCAAAAAAAAAAACTAAAAAATGCAAATGTAAAACAATCAACATTATAGTTCATAAAACTGCATAAACAGTTCATAAACAGCCAAGTATAAATAACTGACAAGTGCCTAAATTATTTATTTAAAGATCTAATTAGAATTGAGAGTTTATGTTTTGCATTGAAAAGATAATGGAGAAAACAATATTTGGTGAGTACCTATTCTTGTACATTGTAATAAGAAAAAATATATTAGGTAAAATACTTTTATAAAGTACTGGTGTCATGTCTCAGTGTTCCCTCTTGTTTCTGATGATTTAACAAAAACTGTTTAATTTTTAATTTAAAACTTTGTTTATTGCATTGCAGGCTCCTCATTGGTGGTGGAATATTGTGCCAACACTTGGACGCAGCATAATGAAAACTTCCTCTAAAGGCTGCTGAACTGTGTTGAGGTATTGTGATTTGCATAGCAGCTTTTCGAGTATCACAGGACCTACAACTTGAAAACCAGGAAACCTTTTTATATAAGTAAGTAGGAACCTTGTATTTTATAACGTCAAAAATCAGGCAGGCTAAGTGAAGCTTACGTCTATGTCTCATTTTAGGATGCAATGTTTATTTAGGAATGGTGTCACATGGGCCCTTAATGGAATGATAAAGCAAAAACGAGCACATGCATTTTGAACACGCTGGATAAGATTCTGGGTTTTTTTTAACAAGCGGGGACCAAAGACTGTGTCCATGTAGTTGAGTTTTGAGAGAATTAGTGACTCAGCTATCTGAACACGTAAACTGTCATTAATGTAGGGTCTTAAACGATACAATATTTTCAGCTTGTAGAAGCAGTTCTTAACTATGCGTGCAACATGCTTCTCAAATCTCAATTCACTGTCCATTATCAACCCTAAATTCCGTACTTCATATATTTGCTCTATGGATTTATCTTTAAGCCTCACTTTCTCTACTGTACTGATTTTACTAACTTGATGCTTACTACCACATATTATGAACTTGGTTTTATCTGGGTTGAGTAACAGGTCATTTTTCTCGGACCACATGACTATTCTAGCCAGGTGTAAATTAAGCTTTTGTATAGTTTGATCAATGTCAGTAGGCAAGCAAGAGATATATACCTGTATATCATCTGCATAAATGTGAAAATTGCTGAACTGTATATGGCTTTTAATATCAGCAGCATATAAAATTAAAAGAATGGGACCCAAAATAAAACCCTGGGGTACTCCCCTTTTTATATTTACCTTATTTGATAATAATGTAGTCCCATTTTTCTGTAATTTCACATATTGAGAGTGATTGCTTAAGTAACTATTAAACCATTTTAAAGCATCACTGTATTTATGATATTCATAGTATGTTAGCTGCGAGATACTAACATTAGAGGGACCTGGTATGTCTAAAAATGGTTTTTTATCTTGTCCGGGTCACTGAAATACGTGGGAAGTTCAATATTATTTTTAGGTAATTAAACATTTCTTAGTTTTTCCAGAGCAGTTTTGGTTGTATTATTTTATTATTTATATTATGTTTAAAGTATGCAGATTTCTCAAAGTTAAGTGCTCTATTTACAGAAGATTTTAATATTTTATAATAGTCTTTCTTTTGGCCTGTGCTGCCCCGGGGCGTAAAAAGAATAGGGTAGTCCTAGGTTCAAGGGTGTCGTAAGAGGCGACTACGGGCCCTCCGGAATCCCTCCCCGAGCATTCGCGCTCGGGCTGCCCCTCATATTCTGGGGAGGGCACAGTACCGCGTATGTCACAGGACAAACAGGGCAGCAACACCATGGCACCCCGCTCCACGCTTAATGTGGACTTTTGTAACATCGGGGGAATTCACTCCAACTTAAACGCCGTCCTCCACCACCTTGAGACGGCGCAGCCGGCCTTGTGTTTCCTTACGGAGACGCAGATATCTCGTCTTTTTTTTTTTTTGAGAGGAGGAAATACGGTTACGTATTTACGCCCCGGACTCGAGTGTCCGCGTTAGCGGACACCCCATACCGACTAAAACCTCCTCTGTGCTGTTAGCAGACCTGGCTTTCACAGCGAAGTAGGACGTGGGCCGTGGAGGCCGCAAAGACTACGCAACAACAGTCGCGGGGCGTCTCCTAAGGAGACTCGAACCTCAGACCGGCTGTGTGCTTGTGGGAAGGAGAGAGAATGAAAATGAAGATCAAAAGAAGATGAAAGATGAAAAGGTGATAAGAACACACTCGCCGGCGAGTGTGGTGATGTTTTGTGTAATGTATGTAAGTGTATGTATGTGTTTATGATTGTATGTATGTGTGTTTGTATGTATGTACGTAGTGTAAATGTTTGTGTGCATGTATGTTTGTGTTTGTGTCTGTTTGTGGAGTGTGTTTGTGATTGTGTAAGTGGTGTATGTCAGTCCGTCAGTCAGTCCGTGTGTGAGTGAGTGTAATGAAGCGATTACAGGACGAGGACTAACGTCTCGTCGGATATCAAAACAATGTGTGGTGTATCTAGGGTGCGGGCCGCTGGCCATCGTCAGAGCGACGAGTGCCAGTGGTTTGCGGTGGTTGACCGCGCCTACGCCTGCGAAGGCGGTGTGTGCGTGTCTGTGTCGGTGTTTGTGTGGGTGTCGCGTTCGCGATGGTGATGTCGTCATCCGGGTCTACCGTTACGTGTCTGGGACGTCTTATTGGGTTGAGACTATGGTGAAGGGTGGTGTACCCGCATGCCTTCCTAACCAAGATGTTGGGATGGTTAGGCGCCTTGTCAAAGAAGCGTCGAGAGATCTCTTTAAAGTGTTGAGCTATCGTCGGAAGCTCTAGGTCGCGGTGAAGGTCAACGTTTCGGATGAACCACGGGGCTCCGGTTGCCATGCGCGTGAATTTATTTTGAACTACTTGCAAACGACGTAAGTAGCTCGGTCGGGTGTGCGCGAAAACGACGCTTGCGTATGACAGTATGGGCCGTACGATGGTTTTGTACAGCGTCACTTTGTGTTTGAGCGGAAGTTTGCTTCGCCCACACACAAGTGGATAAAGGCGACTGAGGACAAATCGGGCTCTATTGCATACCGTATCAATATGTTTCTTGAAGTTCATATTGCTGTTGAACGTGACTCCTAAGTATTTGTAATCCTTCACCCACGGTATGGGTGTTTCATACAATTTAATGACGTCGGTCGGTCGTTTTTTAGCGCGGATGCTATTCGCGTTACCGAAGAGTACCGCTGCACTCTTGGTGGGGTTCACTTCAATCCGCCATTTTCTGAACCAGTTGCCTAGTTCATCGACGGCGGCTTGAAGCACTTTAATGTTCCTGCTCAAGGTTGAGCGGTTCAATAGAGCGGAGCCAAAGTAGAGTGCCGTATCGTCAGCGTACTGAGCGAGCTGGACACTCGGAAACTTGGGAATGCGCGAGAAAATAGTGGGAGAGAGGACTGAACCCTGTGGCACGCCAGACCTGATGGGTCTGGGTAAGGATAGGGTGCCCTCTACTCGATATCGGAAGGAGCGATCAGTAAGGTAGGCTCGTATGATGCGCACGAGCCTGTCTGGCACTCCCAATCAGGCTCGTGCGCATCATACGAGCCAAAGATACAGCTTGAATACTAAGCCGTTGTGCCATACCTTGTCGAGTGCCTTCGCGACATCGAAAAACACGGCTGCCGTGGTAGCGTGAAGTTGACGCCGTACGAGAATGTACTCGGTGAGTCGGTGAGCCTGCTGGGGACACGAGTGAGCGGTTCTGAATCCGAACTGTATGTCGGGTATCAGGTTGAGCTCCGCGATGTAATGATTAAGACGCGCGAGAATTAATCTTTCGTAAAGTTTCCCGATCGAGTTAATTAAGCTAATAGGCCTATAGCTACTCGTATTAGCTTTAGGTTTATTGGGTTTTGGGATACCGATAACAATGGAATCCTTCCATTGTTCGGGGAACGCGCTGTTAGAAAATAGAATATTAAAAATGGTAACCAATAAAGTAATAAGAGTCGAGGGTAGGATTTTAAGAACCCTATTGTTTATAGTGTCGGGCCCCGGGGCCATCTTGGAGTGAAGCTCCTTAATGGTTAGCTTCACCTCTTCGTAAGAGGTGGGTTTTATTACATCGCCGGAAGGGCTCAGAGCGGAGCGACGTTCAACTTCACGATCAACTTCGTCAACGTGTGTCGGGTTGGCTGCTGCATTTGGAGAGCACTGACTCTCGAGACTATCGGCGAGGCATTCAGCCTTCTCATCGTCATCGAGCGCCGGCTGCAGTCCCGGTCTGTCCAAAGGAGGCATGACAGTGGGCGGCTCCTGTTTGAACGCGCGAGGCAGCTTCCAGAAAGCCACATGTGATGGCTTAAGGTTGCCGAGCAAGCGGTCCCAATGTTCGCCGCGGAGTTCCGCGATACGTTCCCGTACCACCCGCTGTAGGTAGCGGAGGTGGCGCCTATTCTCGACCTCGACGGATACCTATCGTAAAGTCTAGTGGCTCTGTGCTTCTGTGTGAGTAAGTTCCTGACCTCTGGAGGCAGGTTTAGGCGATGCGGTTGCATCGTCGGAACCTGCCTGGAGCAGGCCTTGATCCTATTCTGTATATGTGACGTCACATGAGAGATAGCACTGTGAGCCGTGTCGACCGAGTCGATGACGTCCGGTATAAGGTCAAGGTCGTCGGACTTGATAGACTCGAGATCCTTTTCCAGCCGTTGCCAGTCGATCACTGTTTTCGTCGGTCGTTGAAAGTTAACCGGTGGGCCTAGATTTAGGACGACGGGCCGGTGGTCTGACTCTAATTCGTGAAAAACCTCGATTGAATTTACATTGAGCGTAACGTTCTTAAGTAACGCAACGTCTAGAATGTCGGGTCGGTGCGCGACGTTATCCGGATAATGTGTTGGTTCGTCGGGTGCTATTACTGAAAAGTTCAGCGTGTCTGTCAGCGAATCTAATAAGATTCCGTTTCTATTTGTGGCTCTACTGTTCCAGCTGGAGTGTTTGGCGTTAAGATCGCCGCCCACTATGACTGCGGCCCCGTGGCCGAGTAATGCTTCTATATCTGTGTCTAATACTTGTTTGTTGGGCGGAAGATAAGCTGAAATAACAGTGATCGGCTGGTGATTCGCCATACTGACCCGGATGGCAGAGGCCTCGATGTTAGTGAGGACCGGAGGATCTATAGGTATACAGTGTAGAGACCTTTTAAAATAAATGAGGGTGCCGCCCATACGGGTGGTGCGATCATTCCTGACTAAGTTATAATTAGCGATACGCGGATCGCGTATACGTGGTTTTAGAAATGTCTCTTGCACTAAGAATAGGTCTAATTGATGTTCGTGAGCGAACTCCTTCACCAAGTCTAGTTGAGGCTTAAGGCCTTGGGCGTTAATATACGCTATACGGAGCGTATGTGGTTTAACCCGTCCGCTTACGTAATTAGGCATCGCGAATGTTTTTATACTTTCGCCCTATATCGGTGAGGGCACGGAATATTTTGCCGTTGTCTGCGATAACTTGCAGGAGCGACGGCGGGTCGTCCCGGACAGCATCGAGCCTGCTGGCCAGGGCTGTGATTTCATCAATGTCGAACAGCTCTGACAGTTCGAACATGAAGGCAAAGGTGCTGCCGCCTTTGTTACCTGCTGCCGCGGACGCGGGCGCCGGTGGCCTCGGTCGCGGGACCAACGCCGCCGGGCGGGACGCTAGCGGTGGTCCGGCCACGGCGCGGGGGCCGCGAGAGTGGCCTCTGTGGCAGCGTTGGCAGCCGGAGGAGACCTCGCCCAGGCGTTTACCTTCGGAGGCAGCGCAGGTTTGAAGGTCGGAGTGAACTCCACCTTCTCTGCTCTGCCTTGCGGCTGGCGGCGTCCTGGGTGACGCTTGTGTTTGGGTGCCTTGGGACATCCGCGATAGCTCGCGGGGTGCTCCTTCTCCCCGCACAAGACGCAGGCCGGGGGCTCCGCGCATTGCGCTTGTCAAGGGCACTCCGGCGTGCCATGTTTGCCGAGGCACTTCACACACCTCGGGGTGTGTTCGCAGTTGCGTGCCGAGTGCCCGTATAACTGGCATCTGTGACACTGACAAGGCGCCCCGCGGTTGCGAGGAGCTTCGGTCCGGATGCCCTGAAGAGAGCAAACCGATTTTATGTTAAAAATTTCCTTTCCCTCTTGCGTGAGGTCGAGGACGACGAGAACCATGTTAAATAGTTGTTTGTTGGTGGTTCCGCGCATACGGTGCACCTCGTGTGCAGGGTAACCCTGCTCTTTGAGGTCCGACAGAATGTCGGCCTCGTCTAACTCTCTGGGGACGTTCCTAATAACGACCCTCAGACGCTTCTCCTCAGGCAGGGCGTACGTGAGGAAACCCACACTCAGCTCTCTAAGAAGGGATGTCTCTTTGGTCTCTAATTTGATGAGAGATTGGTACGCCCTCGCCTGGAAGGAGAGCGTCTTCGGGATCCAATTTTTGATAACCAACCAGCGGCCTTGGTCTCCTATAAAAATAGGAGGCGGGCGCTTGGTCGGAGGCGGTACGCGGGCTTAAGCGGGCGCGGGCGCGGGCGCGGGAGTGGAACCAGTCGTGGCCGCGGCTTTCTTGGCGGGTGTGCCATCAAGAGAAGGCGATTCGCGACCGCGGTTCTTCTTGCAACTGACGGTGATGAAGCCGTCAGCATCTGACGCGACACTCACTGCTCTCGACTGTAGAGCGCTTTCCGGCTGGGCCGGTGAAGCACTGGAAGCCTGAGGGGCTTCCGTGCGGTCAGCACTGACCGCGGGGACCTTAGGGGTCGCCTGCGCGTCAAATTACGCCTGAAGGACAGGCGGACGGGCTGATCGGGTGATCACTTTCCTTGGTTTGACCGAAGCTACGGAGCTTGCGTCGGAGTCATTACCTAGTTCCATTTCGGATTCCCCGTCGGAACCCGAAACGTCAGACGATGAGTTATATTTGTTGGATTTCGCTTTGATAGCGGCATCCACAGTCTCGTTGATTTTTACTTTCATTAGCGGAGCGATCTCCTCCGAAAATAGCCTATCTAAGAGAGCGCTGAAGAAGCCCTCGTCGGGAACCATTGGTGAAGCCATGGTTGTCATATTTATTAACTAGGTTGGGCGGGCAACAACTCCCGCTGCCCAGGTCAGGCAGAGGGGGAATATAATAATTAAGTGGACAACTATAGTTAAGTTGTACACTTGCACATTAATAAATAATATTAATAATAATAAAATATGCAAAAATTAAAAGAAATTAATAATAATAATTAAGCCTAAGACTTAGCTTTGCTGGATGTAGACTGGCTGGGCCGGAACCCCGATGCACGCTGTGCAGGCCCCCGCGGAGAAGACACACACGGCACGAACTGCAACTCACAAACACCGTGTGTGTGCGATTAGCGTGCGGAATCGCGAAACACAGCACAGGTGCTAACTAACACGATCGTAAAACCGGGTAATTAACACAGATAATAACTAAGCTACGTTCCACGAAGGAACGTAACAGGTGCGAGACTCAAAGAGTCCCGAACAATTGCGCGCGATAACAATAGCTAGCTCAGGTGGCCTGAGCAGATAGTGCGATAACACAGGTAATAAAAATATTCGAAGGAGGACAGATAACGCGGCACGTGTGCTCGCGTTGCCTGCCTCAATCGAACCAGATATCTCGACCTAGCGATACGTCATATTTAACGTACCCCGGGTTCAAAATTGAGCATAATTTCATGCCTCATGCCGGGGTATGTTTGTACGTTAGGGAGGATATCTGCTGTCGCCGTCTCGGCAATTTTAAGGGTAGGGGCCTGTCTACTCTCTGGCTCCGCGTAGATTTAGAGGACCGCGTCCGCATCTATGCGTGTGTCTACAGGTCCCATAGTGGTAACGCAGAAACGTATCACCTCGTGGGCTGCGTTCAAGCGGCATTTGATGACGTGCTTGCTCAGATCCCCTCCGCTGAAATCGTAGTCTTGGGTGATTTCAACGGGCACAATGCCGAATGGCTTCGATCACATACAACAGACTACGCAGGGCGATAGTTATGTATCGGGCGTCGGGAATTAAGTTTTTAAAAAGCACTTTATTTAACAATATTTAATGTTACTCACAGAAAAATTGGAACAAGACTGAATAAACAATATTATAATTAAGCTAAAGAAATGTAAAAGACAATGGGTGCTCGATCAGCACTACGTCGAGGTACGGGGTGGCAACGTATGCAGGTTTAGCCGTGTTGGGCCTGCGTAACTCCTCCCTCCTTAAGCTGGAAGCTGACCCGGCAGCTTCCCACAGTGTCCTCACTGTGTTGTACAGCGGTGTCCTTGACTGCATGCGACTTCCTCCAGCTAATGATCCTTGTGACTCCAACAGCAATCAGCAAGCCATATAGGATAAGGGTAGTCCAACTTGGTGTTGCCATAATGGTGGTCCAGTGTGGTTCCTCCGTGACAGATATGTCTTGGGCTGTCTCCAGAAGGTGCTGCAGGTTGTCCAGTTCTATATTTTCCAATTTTATATGATACTGTACTGGTACACTCTTTTCAATATTTCTAGGTAGTGGAACAATTTCATTAAATGTAATCTCTTTGCGGTTTGAGTTTAATGTTTTATTCAGTATCTCAACTTGGCATTCCTCTGTAAGGGTAAGTAGGAATGTACCTGAAGCCTTTTTGTATGTAGATTTTGCTAAACACTTGATGTGGATGACTGTTTCTTCTCTCAGGACAATTATCCAAGTATTGTCCTTGATCCTCTGCACTATACTTTTATTAATTTGCATTTTCGCGTATGTACAGTTTGACGTGCGGTGTTGAATTCGCGATATAATACAATCTTCTGATGCCCTCGTGGATGCTGTGTTGGACATCTCGCAGAGCTGCGTGTTTCCGTTGATTGTTCTGCATTTGCCTTCCATTAGGTATTCGTACTCATCGCTACCAAGTGCTAGGTATTTGGATTTTGGAATAATAGTTAGGTTTGACGAGTTAGGAATGGAGTACATGTGGATGAGGTCATATATATTAGAATCAATGGAAGGGATTTCTAAGATAAAAGTCAAAGAATGTTCCGTACTATATGATTTTACTTTTATAGATTTTTCCAACTCATGAATCTTATTTAAACTTATATCTGCTACTGGCAAAAACTTATGTTTTTTATGAATTAATGAAGTTTCATTTAAAAGGTTGTATGGACTTATAATACTGGAGTGCATTACTCCTAATTGCGCAAACGTCATTGCGTCTTCTAAAATTTCTAGTCTATCTAAAATAATTTGTAAGCTAAAATCTATTTCTACGTATATCTCTAAGAAATGTAAATGGTTGGCAATCTTATCGCTAATCCGTGATTGATTTTGGATGGTTAGAAGCAATTTATTTTGATTTAAATTTATTTTCTCAATTTGATGGCTAAATTCTTTAATGGTATATTCGGCAAGTATCAGGGATTTGCCCTGGGTGCTCGCGATATTATTTACTTTATTATGAATATTAGAAATTTCTGCTTCGAATTTAAGTGCATCATCGTTATCCAAATTTCCTGTAATTGATTTTACTATAGAGCCTAAACCATTTACAAGGCCTCTCTTCCTTCTATTTGTGTGCGGAATAATAAAACTAATTTTCTTACTTATAAGAGATAAACTATGTACTATTTGATCTTTATACGATCTATGTCTGTCTCCAATTGATGTATCTTTTTCGGCAGCTTTAACACTCTCGAATAAAGATAAAAGTTTAATTGATGTTAAATGTAGGTACGTGACATTATAGACACATGCAAGATTAAAATAATCGACTTGTCGTAGTAATTGACCCTGTTTAAGCAAAAGGATTCCGTTCTCATCATTTATAGGGACAAGCGTTACGTCGGCGGTTGTTGTGAGCACGATTGCTCCTGAGATGAGGATCCTGAAACAAGATGAGGTCTTCGTAGAAGCTTGAAGTGTACTCTGATTGATTTTGAGTTAGGGTGGTTACCTATAATCTCCGCTACGTTATTAGGGTGAAGATGAATAATTTTATACGGACCTTTAAATACGGGCTTAGTTTTATCATTTCTTGCTGTCTTAGCTACTTGCTTATATACTATTTCACCTACCTTGAGCGCAATTTCTTCGGCGTTTTGGTTGCGCTTGGCGATGACAGCCTCCTTGTTCTTTGACATATGAGCTGCTATGCATTCTTGTACGGCTTCGGTGTTCATTTTGTGTTTTATTACATAATCCTGG
The DNA here is from genome assembly GCF_905404315.1 of Leptidea sinapis. Taxonomy (NCBI): domain Eukaryota; kingdom Metazoa; phylum Arthropoda; class Insecta; order Lepidoptera; family Pieridae; genus Leptidea; species Leptidea sinapis. Next base: position 348,220 of record NC_066288.1, on the reverse strand, counting down.
TAAAACTCTTTGGGATAGTAAATTTCTAAAGGGTTTCGTGATGCTGTGTGTCCGAATAGTACTTCATGTGGAGTGTAATTTGTAGCTGAGTGTATAGTGTTATTATACGCAATGAGTGCGTATTTCATTATTGTCTCAGTTGTGTCATCCTTATTTGTCATCTTTTGAATTCTAATTATTTCTGAAAGAGTTGAGTGTAACCGTTCTATTGGTGAATTAGAATTAGGGTTATACGGTGTTGTGAAGTGTATATGAATATTGTGTAATGCACAAATTTCTTTGATTACATCATTATCAAACTTTGTGTCTGAGTCTGTTGTGATTTGGTGTGGAAGTCCCAATGTCGATATGACTTGTAACAGTGCGTCTGCTACGTGAACACTGCTACATGCACTGATGGGAATAGCTTGAGCAAATTTAGAAAAATTATCGATTATAGTTAGAAATGTAACTCCTCCTGTCGAGTACAGATCCATGTAAAGGTGTTCCATTGGTTTTCTGGGTGTATCAGTTAATGATAAAGCTGGTTTAAATGGATTTCGTTCATATTTTGCTTTAAGACATATGTCACATTGGTTAATATATCTTTGAATCGTAAGTAACATGTTAGGCCAATGGTAATTTCGGTGTAACTGCTTATGTGTCTCTTGAATACCTCGATGGGCTGTTTTTCCTTCGTGGTATTTCTTTATTAATTCTTGTTGTTCATTTTTATTTTCAACTAAAGTGACGCGAGTTGTGCATCTAATTAATTTAGGGCCTCTATCGTTAAAGATTGTAGTATAAACTCTAGAAAAGGCCAAGTATAGCTCTTCATTATAGAAATAGCAATGGAATATTCTACCTGCTATAGTGTGTTCTTTTAAGAAACGTATAATTTCCTGTTCCGTATTATTAATTGGAATAAAAACATCTTTGATGACTGTTTTAGAGTTTGTAGAGCGATTATCGACTCTATATTCGAAACCAGGGGTTGATCGTATGTGAAATTGCTTCAATTGTCTGTCTATAGCGTCTGTCAGTATTGGTATGCCTGCATTTTCATTATCAGGTTGGGTATGATTTGTACTTATTAACTGGTTCTCACTAATTGTGACTGCACTCATGCTGTCTGATTCAGCCTGAGAGAGTACAGGTACTGGTAAGTTAATGTTACTTGTGGATGGTTCAGGTTCTTCCACATTATTTTGGGCTGATTGCTCCATCTCGTTTTCTCTACGTGCATTTTCAAAAATTCTATCTATTATATTATCGTCGTAATTATCGTCAAAATTTACAGCTAAGGAATCTATGCTATTATGGAAAATTTTAACCCTAGATAATGCATCTGCATTAGTGTTTTGACGTCCTTTCTTGTATATTACGTTATAATCATACTCAGCAAGCTTTAGACGCCAGCGAGTTAACTTAGAATTAGGGTCTTTTAATGACATAAGCCAAGTGAGTGGTCTGTGGTCTGTGTAAATGGTAAATTTGTTACCATATAGATAAGGTCTAAAATATTTTGTTGCCCATATAATGGCTAACAATTCTTTTTCAATAGTCGAATAACGCGATTCTGTGTCGGAAAGCGTACGTGATGCGTAGGCTACCGGCTTATCTGATCCCACTTTTCCTTGGGATAAAACCGCGCCAAGAGCTACGTCTGATGCATCTGTTGTCAATATAAAAGGTTCATCAAAGTTTGGATATTGTAAGATTGGGGCATTTGTTAAGATTTGTTTACATTTATTAAAAGAATCAATAAATTCAGCGTTGTGTGTAACTTTACTTTGTTTCTTTAGACAAAGTGTCATTGGTTTTGTAAGTTTAGCAAAATCTTTTATGAACTTCCTGTAGTATCCTACAAGTCCAAGAAAAGCTTTTATTTCTTTTTGATTTTGGGGCAATGGGAAGTTTAATACGGCTTTTATTTTGTCTTTATTTGGTTTAAGACCTTCGTCCGTTAGTTCGTGCCCTAAAAAGTTCACTTGTTTTTGTAAAAATTCAGATTTTTCAAGTTGTATTTTTAAATTATGAGTTTTAAATCTATCAAATACCTGTCTAAGTTTGTCAATGTGTTCCTGAAGGGATGTAGAAGCTATAATTACGTCATCAAGGTACGTATAAACGTTGCTAAGGCCTCTAAGTATATGGTCCATTAGCCTCTGAAACGTACTTGGTGCGTTTTTTAAGCCAAAGGGCATTCTTAAAAATTCATAATGCCCTCTCTCTGTACAGAATGCTGTCTTTTCTATATCATTAGGGTGCATTTCCACTTGATGGTACCCACTAGCTAAATCTATTGTTGTAAAGTATTGGGCTCTTCCTAACCTATCAAGTATGTCATGTATATTAGGCAAGGGATACTTATCTTCTACTATTCTATCATTAAGACGTCTATAATCTATAACAAGACGCCACTTAACTTTACCGGACGCATCTGGTTTCTTCGGTACTATATGAGTTGGACACGACCAAGGTGATATGCTCTCTCTTATGATACCTTGTCGTAATAAGTTATCAATTTGTTTCTTTGTTTCTTCCCGTTGTTTAGGGGCTTGTCTGTAGTTACGAACAAAGATAGGGTTGTTATTTGTCAATCTTAGTTCGTGTTTCACAGCATGAGTGAAAGTTAAGGGTATGTGTTCTGAATAGAAAATTTCACGATATTGATAACATATTTTTGTTATTTCCCTTTTTTCTTCCTCATTCATGTGATTTGTACGTATTTGATTTAAATTTTCTTTTAATATTTTGTCCACGTCTGGATTTACTTTTAACGAATTTATTTTACTTATTTCAAGATTTTCGGATAATTTTTCTAACTTAATATTGGTTACAACTGGGATAAATTTATTTTCGTTATTATAGTTTATAACCGTGGTTCTGAAGGAACCATTTTTTACCGTCACAAAGGCTGCGGGTGACTCTAAGTCTTCCGACCAATAAAGTTTTTCTTGTAAATATTGGCCGTCGATGTGATGTGTTTTCACATGAACCAATTTTTCACATTTAGGACCTATTTTAATTTTCCTAATTGGTTTATTTAGGTACATCGGGATATCTACCGCCGATGTGCGCAATATATTTTTATTTAAATCTATTGTACTTTTTAGTGACCTCAATAAGTCACAACCTATAAGACCTCTATATTTTGGATCGAAATCAAATATAAGAAATTTATGACTAAGATTAATATTAAAAATTGGTGGTAAGGGTAGGTTTATTACATAATTATGACGAGAAACGCTATGAGCCGTTGATATTTCAAAAGGTTCATATTCCACATAAGGTTCATAATACGTATTAAAAATAGCATCTGAAGCAATCACACTTCGGCTTGCTCCAGTGTCAATAAGAAACTTACCTCCTAATTCGGGTATTTCTATGTAAGGGAGGTGATCCCTGACCAACAAGTTTATTTTCACTAGGTCTGGTCTGGCATCTCCTGGGTTTGAGGAAAATCCTGCTGGTACTCCTCTTCAGGTTCCTGTACTACATGATATGGGTACTCACCTTCATTGTAGTTGCTATGGCATTCATTGCCATATAATACTGGTTGACCTTGAGTATAGAAAACGTTCTGAGCAGCATACTGGGGCGTACCCGTTTTTTTTACGGACCGCATTGTAACATCGGAACTTATTTTAGGTGTTACCTGTCTTTGCGGTACATTAAATTGCCTAAAATTCGCGCTGTTACTATTCCTAAAATTACCTGAGTTTCTCTTGAAATTAGGTGAAGGGGGTATAGACATATTTTGACGATTTACGATATTTGAAGGCTGGTGGTGCTGAGGTTGCGTCCCTATAAAATTCCTTGATGGAATATTCCGTTGTTGCGAAACTCTAGGGGCATCCTTTTGCTTAAAATGGGAAGTAGGTGACCCGTTATAAAAAGGTTTACTGTGTACGAGCCTAGCCTCTTCCTGCCTTGCTGCCATAATTGCTGACTCTAATGTTAACGGTTTACTTATTCTAACTCCTAACGAAACATTGATATCTAATTGATTAGTATATTGCTCTATAACCATTTCCTCATAGTACGAACGGTCTCCGTGTTTACCGACCGAGTAAAGAGTATCTAACAACTCACGGAGTCGTTTGCCAAATGTCTCCGCATCTTCGTATTTATTCCTACGGGTCCGCGTGAGCTCCTGCATCACCTGGATTTCGTTGCGCGGTTCTCCTAAACGTCTAATTAGAGCGTTTTTAATGGATTCCCACGTTATTAACGACTCTTCGTAGGCTATCGCATCAATAGCGACACCTCCTAACTTACTTTTTATTAAACATATAAATGCCGGGTGAACCCGGGAGGGTTCACTTAAAAGTTGTATAATATTTTCTACTTCTCTAATATAAAAGTTTAATAACTTTGGGTTCCCATCATACCGTGGTAATAAATCGGCAAGGAATTTAAAATCCTTATCACATTCATTGAAAGACATTGCGTTTCGGATTACACTATTGTTCTAATACTCGGTAATTATCACCTAGATACACCTTTCTTGTCACTAAGTAAGTGTAACCCGTTATTTAGCGATATTAGCTTTACGCAACGTTCTTTAACTTTTATAATAAAATATATATAATACTAGGACAGTAGATATAGCAGGATACTTGAATAGCGAGAGTACTCACCAAATCAGCATCTGCATCTGCTGTCGAGTCTTGCCCAGCGCGTGAATTCCCAATGTTCCGGGTTTTCGTGCGCGTTGATGATGATGTCCCAACGACCGACGAGGTTCTTTAATTCTTGCGGTTTAGCGGCTCGAAAACCACAGCTACTTTACACTCGGAAGATTTTATACCGACGAAAAGAAGCTACCGCGAGACTACTCGACTGCGCCAGTTATGTATCGGGCGTCGGGAATTAAGTTTTTAAAAAGCACTTTATTTAACAATATTTAATGTTACTCACAGAAAAATTGGAACAAGACTGAATAAACAATATTATAATTAAGCTAAAGAAATGTAAAAGACAATGGGTGCTCGATCAGCACTACGTCGAGGTACGGGGTGGCAACGTATGCAGGTTTAGCCGTGTTGGGCCTGCGTAACTCGATCTGTGCATAATTTTGCATTGGCATATTGTCTGTCCCAATTGGTTGAGTCGCCGACGCGACTCCCGGATGTGGATAGCCACATGCCGTCCTTATAAGATCTTCTGCTGACTACACATCCCGATGGTTACCAGGTCTCTGTCGACGCCCCTCTCGGAACGTCCGACCATTGCCTGGTCAGGAGTGTAGTGCCTATCCGACGCCAAAGTCGCAGACCACCAGCGACCCGCCGCGTTTGGCACTACAAGTCAGCAGATTGGGATAGGATGCGTTCCTTTTTTGCATCCTACCCGTGGGGCAGGGTTTGTTTCCCTTCGGATGATCCTAGTGCCTGCGCCGTTGCAGTAGCCGATGTGATACTGCAGGGCATGGATATTTTTATACCAAGCTCTGTAGAACCGATCGGTGGCAGATCACAAGGTGGCAGTTCCAACAGAAAACTGTTAGGCGAGCTCTGTTTTCGTTGGATGTCAGGAAGTCGAGCGGGCCGGATGGCATTTCTCCAATTGTGCTTAGAACGTGTGCCCCTGATACGCCGGTGCTAACGCGTTTATTCCGGCACTCTTATTCAAAAGGCGTAGTCCCTGATTCATGGAAGTCAGCCCTTGTCCATCCGATCCCAAAAAAAGGAGACAGTTCGGATCCGGCAAACTACAGGCCTATTGCTATTACCTCCCTACTCTCCAAAATCATGGAGAGAATAATTTACCGCCAGCTCTTGGTATTCCTTGAGAGTCACCAGTTGATCAATGACTGGCAGTACGGCTTTCGCCATGGTCGGTCGACTGGCGATCTTCTGGTATACCTAACCCATAGATGGGCGGCGGCTATTGAAAGCAAGGGGGAAGGCCTGGCAGTTGGTCTGGATATAGCCAAGGCCTTTGATCGTGTATGGCACAAGGCGCTCTTCGCAAAACTTCCATCATTTGGGCTTCCCGAGAGCTTGTGCAAGTGGACCTCCAGCTTCCTCACTGGGCGCAGCATACAGGTCGTTATCGACGGTTATTGCTCGAATCCCAAGCCCGTGAACGCTGGAGTGCCCCAAGGCTGTGTGCTATCTCCCACGCTGTTTCTTCTGCATATCAATGATATGTTGGACACCGCCAACATGCATTGCTTTGCAGACGACAGCACGGGTGATGCCGTATACACGGGCCATTCAGGTCTCTCTCGGGAAAACGTCGACCAGTGCCGGGAGAAACTTGTGTCTTCTATCGAGTCCTCTCTCGAGAAGGTCGCGGAATGGGGTAAGTTGAACCTTGTCCAATTTAACCCCCAGAAGACTCAAGTTTGCGCGTTTACCACTAAAAAAACCCCATTTGTCGTATCACCGCTCTTCGAGAACACTTCCCTTAAAGCCTCGCCTAGTATCGGAATACTGGGTCTCGAAATCTCGAGCAATTGCCAATTAAGTAGCCATCTGGAGGGCAAAGCCAAACTGGCTTCAAAGAAACTGGGCGTCATTAATAGAGCACGGCAATACTTCAAGCCGGCCAACATTCTAGCGCTCTACAAAGCGCAGGTCCGGCCTCACAAGGAGTATTGCTGTCATCTCTGGTCTGGCGCACCCCAGTATCAGCTCGATCCATTTGACCGCGTGCAACGCAGAGCAGCTCGAATTGTCGGGGACCCAGTACTCTGTTAACGGCTGGATCATTTGGCGTTGCGTAGAGACGTCGCTTCATTGTGTGTCTTCTACCGCATTTATCGCGGGGAGTGTTCTGAAGAGCTGTTCAACCTGATTCCTGCCGCCGAATTTCACCTTCGCACGACATGCCACAAGTTAGGATATCATCCTCACCATCTGGATGTGTGGCGGTCCTCCACAGTGCGGTTTTCAAGGAGCTTTCTTCCTCGTACCACGAACATGTGGAATGAGCTTCCTTGTGCGGTGTTTCCGGGATGATACGACATGGGTACCTTCAAGAAAAGCGCGTACACCTTCCTTAAAGGCCGGCAACGCTCTTGTGATTCCTCTGGTGTTGCAGGAGAGTGTGGGTGGCGGTGATCACTTAACACCAAGTGACCCGTACGCTCGTTTGTCCTCCTATTCCATAAAAAAAAAGTCTTTTTTTGAAGGTAGCCTTGTCTTATGAAAATCCTTCAACGCCTTATTCCTCAGCTGCATCATGGTTTTAATTGTGTCAGTTATCCATGGGTGCCTGGGTTCTTTGACAACATTGACCCTGATCATTTCATTAGCATCTTGAAGTAATGATATCATGTCCCATTTAACAGATCTCAAGTCATTATCAAAAACCTCTGCACATATCTTGTTAATAGGCCTGTATATTATTGTCTTAGGTGTGGGCTTATTTTGCCTAACATTAAATTCACAGACAACAAGACAATGTCCAAATAAAGAGCCTAAAGGCTCTACTATAATATTCTTAGTGTGTAAATCAGTGCATACAACATCAATAATAGTTTGACTAAATGTTGTGAAATGAGTTGGTTCTGCAACAACTTGTTTCAGGTTAAAACATGTAATGAAGGTATTTAATTTACATGTGTCAGTGTGATTTGTTCTAAGCATATTAATATTAAAATCTCCAAGCAAAATTAAATTATCATAAATAGGAAAAAAGCTAATTGTGTATGTTAATGCGTTAAAAAATAAATCCATGTTCATCCAAGCTGGCCGATATGCAGTGCCAATCAGCAACTTCTTTCTATTAAGGGTCATGGTGAGCCACATTTGTACAACTGAACTATGAGAAGGATCTATTGGGTGATGGAGGACATGCACATTTTTTTTTGGTATAGAATCCTACACCACCTCCTCGCGAACGCACCTGTACAGGGCGTGGTATGTGTCTAAGTTGGTAAGCCTGCAATGTAGGGGCTCGACCCTCTTCACCAGATCTGAGCCATGTCTCATTTATGGCCAATATGTCTATGTCATGCCTAGTGACTGTGGCTATAAAGTTATCATGGTTAGTACTGAGAGAGCCTGCATTCAGCAAACCAGTTTTTAAATGATTACTAAGCATTATTATCTATATAAAAAAAAAGAAATACATATATAATTAATGCCTTGATATAACAAAGAACACTCAGTACAATATAATAATATTTATCTCACCTTGTATAAAATATATATATATATAATTATAAATTTTAAAATCATAGAAAAATACTTCCTTAAGATAAATTGTTACCTTTGTTGTTTCAGAAACTCCACAACATAAAGTAACCATTTTTAGAAGTACAGCTGGGTGTGGTGGATGTATAAGCATCAATCTGATAAGGAATTATGTTCCATGAAATTTGGGCAGTGTTTAAATCACCAGCTACTAATGCATCACTGTTATCTATCAGAGTAATAGCACTAGTGATACATTATAATTATTTTTCAATCCAAAGCAAAACAAAACATTGTTAAAGGTGGTGGCAAGTATACATCACAATGATATAAACTATTAAATATATTTTTATCATGCATTTGTGATTTTATTTTTATCCACAAAACCTCTATTGTACTTTCATAACAAAAAAGCCTTGAATATTCTAGTTCCTTTCTGATTACTATCAGGTCTCTGGATCTATTTGTGTTACACCTATCTCTACTATATATTTGGTAATTAGGGTTAGGTACCTCTGCATCGAAAATATTATTATTGAGGTGCATTTCTGTAAGAATAATCAAATCATAACTACAGTTTAAGCTAGCTGTGTAAGGATTCTGCAACTTGCCTCGGGTGCTTCTTAAATTTTGGTAATAAATATTTAATTCACACATTTAACTTAACCTACAGATAAATACCATGTTAATACAAAGTTTTTTTAAAACTACTTATTTACAATATTCCTTAAGATTTCAGCATTCTTTACCCACACTGCAGAAGTAGAATCACCTTGTTTTAACATTACTCGACCGTTACGAACCCAAACATATTTGTACTGGTTTTCCTTTTTAAAGATGCGGGCCTGAGCATGCAGCTCTCGGTTGCTTGGTGACAAGTGCTCCATTAGATAAATTGGTTGTTTATCGCCTCCAATACCCAGATGAGAGCTATTGAGCTTGTCAGATGGGTTGTTTATTAAAATTAAAATAAGAAGCAAGCACTGTTTCTCGAGCCCTGGGGGATGCTAGTCTCAAAATAGTTGATCTGGGTCTAAGGGACTTCTTGTTCATTTTGGAAACCCTTGAGCAGGCTAATATGTCTTTCTCTTCTATCGGGCAACCCACAACCTTGGTGAGTTGTACTATTGTTTTAACCAAGTTCTCATTAGAGTGTTCAGGTATGCAATGGATTTCAATGTTGCTTTCACGCGCACGTTGTTCCATCAGTAACATTTTGTTGTTAAGATCCGTTACATTTTCGCGGAGATTGGCATTTTCAGCTCGTAGTCCGTTTGTTTCAGACCGGAGTTCTAAAACCTCGGCGTGAATCTCATCAAACTTTGAATACATATACTCGACAGATTTTGACAGCTCAGAGATTGATCTCATGTCTTTACGTAAACTTTCAAAACCATATTTAAAACGCTTACCAATTGAGTCAGTGATTAGTTCATCAATTTTTGCGAATATAGCAATCTCAAACTGGGCTAGACGTTCATCAAATAACTGAAATGTTGAAGAGGCGCTTTGGACCTGAACTGATACAGATAGATTCTCATGAGCTTCTTTTACTGGCGTCTCACTGTTATTACCTTTTTTGCGCGATTGCTTGCATTCGCAACACGTAACATTTTCGCGGAGATTGGCATTTTCAGCTCGTAGTCCGTTTGTTTCAGATCGGAGTTCTAAAACCTCGGCGTGAATCTCATCAAACTTTGAATACATATACTCGACAGATTTTGACAGCTCAGAGATTGATCTCATGTCTTTACGTAAACTTTCAAAATCATATTTAAAACGCTTACCAATTGAGTCAGTGATTAGTTTATCAATTTTTGCGAATATAGCAATCTCAAACTGGGCTAGACGTTCATCAAATAACTGAAATGTTGAAGAGGCGCTTTGGACCTGAACTGATACTGATAGATTCTCATGAGCTTCTTTTACTGGCGTCTCACTGTTATTACCTTTTTTGCGCGATTGCTTGCATTCAGGGCACTTCCACGATGATTTGGCCCTCGTTGATAATTTTGAGAAGTTTTCCTTAACGTAACTTACGCATAAATATCATCATACGGTATCAGAGAATTTATCACAATATTTTTACCAAAGTAGTAAAAATAGCACTAGACCAACTGAATTTATTTGAGGGTACTTAAAAAAAATACTTTTATCACAATAAGTTTTGCATTATTATCCACTATGCATAAAGTAGTAGTGGTGTATATTGCATTATACACCACTACTACTTTATAAAAAAATGGCTCTGTCGTAAATCCTATTACTCCACTGCTGAATATCTAAATGATCGGACAGCCTGGGACTAGATTGTGATTATTTTATAGCAACTGTACAATATTGTACATTTTTATTGAAAAGAGCGCAAAGAAAAGAATGCTAGGAGAGTTTCTTGCGCCGCTTCTTCTCTCTCAGAGCGCCATTTGTTTCCGAAGCGGTAGTAGTATCTAGTAGTATAAGAAAAGAAATGACATCAAAAAGAATTCTAAAGGAATCAATTTTGAGAAAATAAATGCCTTTTATGCCTTTATGAAAACGGTTTTAAGTAGTAAAAAAAAAAACTTGTTTAGTTCCTTAGTTGCTTATAAGAACATTTAAAACAAACAGCAAGTCTTATGATGACTTTTTACTTGCTGAGAAGATTTAAGTATACGGACGCGCTGTGCGCTGACGTCGCGACGATCCACGAATGTGGCCACTTCAATTGTACCATTTACCATTTAAAACTTTAGTATCTTTCCAAAATTTTTATTCTTTCTGCTTTCGGCTAAAATATTCATTTTAATAGATTCTTCGTTATCCTGACACCACCTTAACTTTTTCTTAAAAATTTTACGGCTATTGCACATTCTTTCAAATATAAAACCGGTTCTAGGCTTACCGTTATTAAGCCAACATGTAAATTCTTGGCGCGCTTTTGTATGACTTTGTTGAACGTGGTAGTTCCAGCCCTGCAATCAATCAGCCCATAAAAACTGTCAATAGACGTAATAAAACATATATCACTAGATAAATTATCACAGTTCAGAGACATAGTCATAAAATTATAATTACATGTTTTATTATACCGATCAATTTGTTCATCATTTCTTTTACCCCATTTTATCTTATTATTAATAATATTTGGCACATCGGTTACTCTAGATTTTGATATGATTACATTCATATTACAATACATCAATAGTGGGAAATGATCTGACCAATTAACATTGTAGTCTACTTGTACTTTAGTTACAGTGTCCCACGCAGCATAAGTAGTTAGACAGTGGTCTAGCCAGCGTCGTGAGCCATGGGCGTCACTCATAAACGTGAAGGTATCAGAGTTAGATCCTAGAAACTCCATATCCGCACACAGAAACTGCAGTTCCGTACAAAATGATAACATTTCATCAGCGAATCTGGTACCGGGATGTGAGTTGAAGTCTCCTAGCACGTAAGACACTTCCAGATCACTGTCTTCCACTATGGAATACATGCTAGCTAACACATCAGTATACTCAGGGAGATTGTCTAAACAATCCACTGGCATATACACATTAATGACTAGAAATTCACTGGCACCTGTATTAACACGGACAGCATATAAACGGTCACTACTACATTCCACTATAGTCACTCTGGGGAACTTGGACTTGCGCCACAGGATGGCCAGCCCGCCGTAGGGACGCCCTCTCAGGATTCCAACACTCGTGTCAACCGATGATTTTCCCGTGCACCCAAAATCATTGTCAATTTCATTTAGGAAATTAAGATCATGCGGAAGCAGCCACGTTTCCTGAATGGCTATGACGTCAGCCCTCTTACAGATCAGTGATTTTATGTGTTGAATCGTTGTTTTAATAGACTTACAGTCAAATGAAGCCATTATAGCAGTATAATCTTTGTTTGTACTGTTCATGTTCTATGTTTATTAGGTTTCGTGGGGCGATAATTGTCCTTTTACGCTCCCAATAACGGCGGAATACAGAACCTACTGGCCAGAACTCCTTATCCAAAAATAAAGGTAGCTGTGTACGTAGCACAGTAATCTTAAAAGAGTTAAAACGTGTCTCTCTGCTAGGAGTTAAGAGCTCCACGTTAGTGCATGTTTGACCTTGAGTTTGGATATACGCTGATATATTCTCGGCGGTTATGTGTTTCTTTAAACGTGATACATTATTTATACATTTGTCTTGTACTTTTACTTGTACGGGGCGTAAAAAGAATAGGGGAGTCCCAGGCCCATGGGTGTCGTAAGAGGCGACTAAGGGCTTTTAAGAAGTGAGAGAGTCACGCTGCCGTCCTTTGACGTCAGCACAATCGGGCCAGGCTCGTCCGGGTTAATTACCACACTCGCAGTAGTACCCATCGGTGGCAGATCACAGCCCTGGTTCGATGCGTCAGTTAAAGCAGCATCTGACTGCAAAAAACAGGCGTATCGAGCTTGGGTTGCGGCGCTGGGCACAAAGGATCTGAACTGCACAGTTCTTAAGAGGAAATACAACCGTGCCTCCAGATTTTTTAAGCGGCAAATCGCCCGTGCAAAATCAAAACACGTCGTCAAAATCGGCGAGCAGCTTTCCAGTTATCCGACCGGAACACGCAAGTTCTGGTCGTTGTCGAAAGCTGCTCTTGGTAACAGCCGTCCATGCCGCAGTTGCACATGAGGAATGGCACCCTGGCCCATACGGCAAAAGAGAAAGCCGATCTCTTGTGCACTCTTTTCGCCTCCAACTCGACTCTTGACGACAACGGAAAAACACCGCCGACCATCCCGCGGTGTCGTCAGAGCACTATGCCCGAAGTACAGTTCAGACAGAAAACTGTTAGGCGGGCTCTGTTTTCGTTGGACGTCAGGAAGCCGAGCGGGCCGGATGGCATTTCTCCAATCGTGCTTAGAACGTGTGCCCCTGAGTTGACGCCGATGCTAACGCGTTTCTTCCGGCACTCTTATTCTAAAGGCGTAGTCCCTGACTCATGGAAGTCAGCCCTTGTCCATCCGATCCAAAAAAAGGAGACAGTTCGGATCCGGCAAACTATAGGCCTATTGCTATTACCTCCCTGCTCTCCAAAATCATGGAGAGCATAATTAGCCGTCAGTTCTTGGTATATCTAGAGGGTCACCAGTTGATCAACGATCGACAATACGGGTTTCGCCATGGTCGGTCGGCAGGTGATCTTCTGGTATACCTAACACAAAGATGGGCAGCGGCTATTGAAAGCAAGGGGGAAGGCCTGGCAGTTAGCTTGGATATAGCGAAGGCCTTTGATCGTGTATGGCAAAAGGCGCTCCTCTACAAACTTCCATCATTTGGGCTTCCCGAGAGCTTGTGCAAGTGGACCTCCAGCTTCCTCACTGGGCGCAGCATACAGGTCGTTGTCGACGGATATTGCTCGCACCCGAAGCCCGTGAATGCTGGAGTGCCCCAAGGCTGTGTGCTGTCTCCCACGCTGTTTCTTCTGCATATCAATGATATGTTGGACACCTCCAACATTCATTGCTATGCAGACGACAGCACTGGTGATGCCGTATATACTGGCCATGCAGGTCTCTCTCGGGAAATCGTCGACCAGTGCCGGGAGAAACTTGTGTCTTCTATCGAGTCCTCTCTTGAGAAGGTCGCGGAATGGGGAAAAAACCCCATTTGTCGTATCACCGCTCTTCGACAACACTTCCCTCAAAGCCTCGCCTAGTATCGGAATACTGGGTCTCGAAATCTCGAGCGATTGCCAATTTCGTGGTCATCTGGAAGGCAAAGCCAAATTGGCTTCAAAGAAACTGGGCGTCATTAATAGAGAACGGCAATACTTCAAGCCGGCCCACATACTAGCGCTCTACAAAGCGCAGGTCCGGCCACACATGGAGTATTGCTGTCATCTCTGGTCTGGCGCACCCCAGTATCAGCTCGATCCATTTGACCGCGTGCAATGCAGAGCAGCTCGAATTGTCGGGAACACAGTGCTCTGTGAACGGCTGGATCACTTGGCTTTGCGTAGAGACGTCGCTTCATTGTGTGTCTTCTACCGCATTTATCACGGGGAGTGTTCCGAAGAGCTGTTTAACCTGATTCCTGCCGCCGAATTCCACCTTCGCACGACACGCCACAAGTTAGGATATCATCCTCACCATCTGGATGTGTGGCGGTCCTCCACAGTGCGGATTTCAAGGAGCTTTCTTCCACGTACTACAAAGCTGTGGAATGAGCTTCCTTGTGCGGTGTTTCCGGGACGATACGACATGGGTACCTTCAAAAAAAGCGCGTACACCTTCCTTAAAGGCCGGCAACGCTCCTGTGATTCCTCTGGTGTTGCAATAGATTGTGGGCGGCGGTGATCACTTAACAACAGGTGACCCGTACGCTCGTTTGTCCTCCTATTCCATAAAAAAAAAACGTGAAACATATATTGCACCATATGACTCAGATACTTCTATATTACAATTACCTGTCGAAGTACCACGCATATTAATTCTCATTCTATTATTTTTTTTTGTCACTAACGTGAATAGTTCAGTTTCGTCAATAATGCTTCGCGTTTCTAAGTCTGAAGTTTGAGTAAGTATGCGTGAATCATGCGATATAATATCCCTGTAGGTAGGTACGGTTGCAGCTGGCGCATGCGACGCGAGTTCGCTATCAGTATGATACAGGCGTTCCGCTGTGCCAGCCGTCGTAGCTTCACTTCCTTGAGTATTTACGCAATGTTGATTGCTCGTCATTTTGACGTTTGGGATGCAGTCAGAGTGATGATGGGAACTGACTTTGTTAGTTTTAGTTTTATCATAACGTAATTCTGTCAATTGTTTACACAATTTTGTTTCAAAATTATTTAATTCCGTTTTGGAAATAGTGTCATTACGTAAGTTCTGCAACTCGTGTTTGAGCAAAGTTATATCCTTCAAGAGGCAGGTCACATCCACGTGGTCAAATGTTACCGGCGGCAGACGGTTTAAATCAGTGACACACACTGGCACCTTGTCAGGGTCTACTTCTTTTAAAAGCTTTATAACGTCCCTTATGTTCTTTTTATTCTTGTCATCGTCTTTTCTTACCACGCATCGCGATCCATCAGAAATCGTTTCACACAATATGGACTTGCCGGTTTCGATTTCTTTATCACTATAGTTTGAACAACATATTTGCACTATAATTAACTCATCAAGCACATCAATCTTATTTTGAACAAAAGTAAGAAATTCGTTTACTATTAGTCCTTGGTAATAAGACATCGAACTTAGATTTAATGTTTACAAATTACGATGCACAAGCACACGACCGACTCACATCGCAGCGCCGCGAGAGACTGAAAAACAAACCATCCTCCGCTCGGGTCTCGTCTGATGTCGAGTTCAGCCCTGACGATTCGCTAAATATTGACACGGGAGTGGGTCAGGGATTGGAAATAATACTCCGCTTATAGGAACAAGTCTTTATTTGCATTCACTTTTTCTGAACTTGCGCTTCGCCGGTCTGCCGCTGTTCCTCTTGTGGGCGGCGGTACCTTCAACGCGTCACACCGCACCGAACACTAAGTCTCTTCTATCTTCTTCTTCTTAGAACACTTCCACTTTTCACTGCTTCTTCTTTTCTTCTTCTTCTTCTTCTTTACACTTTCGAGTCAGAACTAGAACTGCCGTAGGCCACGCTTAGTACGGCTTATATACCCCCGGATCTGTTCTATTCTCAAAATGATTCTGCCATTCCATCTTTAAATTTAAATTGTACTAGAAAATTCTTTTAACAATTTTTATCCTGCTTACACATTTTCCATCCCTTTTTTTCTGTTCGATTTGATCCTGAACTTACTAGAAATTTCCTTTAACTTTACAAAACCCAAAAAAATCCATACACTGGTAGGTGTATCGAATCCGGGTCTACAGCGTCTAAAGTAAACACTTTTCCGCTGAGCTACGAGTATTGCTGACGGAGCTGTTGAAATTAACAATGTCTTGAAGTTTGACAACTCTCGTCATATACTTCGAAGGGTTGCTACGCAACATTATATTAGGCCTGCGGTGGCTACCGTCTGAAGATGTTTTTGCGTTCACAGTAAATATTCGTGAATGTGAATGCACGAAACGTAATATTTTATCCACCATTGCCCGAATATGGGACTTAATGGGATTGGTGGCCCCAGTCACTCTACTGGGAAAATTAATTATTCAATCATTGTGGGGTGAACACATTGATTGGGATGAAAAGCCACCACAAAAAATTGTTTCGTTGTGGCGCCAAATTGAGTCGGAATTACATGTTCTAGAAACCGTTAAAATACCGCGTTTTGTAGGACACGACCCACAGTGCGTTGTTAGTGTCTTAGGCTTCGCGGACGCTTCCGAGAGAGCCTATGGTGGAGTCATTTATCTTCATATTTATTTTCCAAATGAAAATAAATTCTTAACTAATTTAATTTGTGCTAAATCTAGAGTAGCTCCTATACGTACCGTTTCATTGCCTAGATTAGATTTTTGCGGTAATTTAATTTTAGCTAAATTAATGCGTTCAGTTGTCGAGACATATTCGCAGCGTTTATAAATTAATAATATTTATGCATTCACGGATAGTATGGTAGCTTTAGCATGGATCAATGCACCAGCATCTCATTGGCATACGTTTGTGGCGAATAGGGTTGCTAAAATTCAAACCCTATTGTTGCCTAGTAACTTCTATTTTATATCAGGTAAAGAAAATCCTGCCGACTGTTTGTTGCGTGGCCTCACTCCAACACAACTGGTTGCTCATCCACTGTGGTACAATGGTCCGCGCTTTGCCGATCTGCCCATGTCTCTCTGTATTAGCGAATATAATCAGACTACTGATATTGATGTCCCTGAAAGAAAGCCTACTGTTTTAGTTTCAGTAGATAAGGTCGAGCTTCCTCTTTTACTTTCTCTTGCATTAAGAGTTTCGTCTTGGAATAAATTAATTAGAATTGTAGTTTATATATTACGGTTTTTGAAGAAATTACCCAAAACATTTCAAGTTACCCATTTAGATTACGCGGAATTAAAAATACAGTGTAATAAAACATTGTCACCTGCCTTTCAAAAATTTAGAGCGTCGGTGGACGAGTGAGTAACGCCGATTTGCCCTACGATAGTCAACATCCTATATTACTTCCCCACGTGATCATATTGTAAATTTAATAATAGATCATTATCACCAAAAATATTTGCATACTGGACGTAATTACGGACGGATTACGTCAAAAATATTGGATATTGTCTGCTCGAAATATTGTTCGTAAACGAGTACAACTATGTAATATTTGTTTTAAATTTAAACCTAAAAATGAATTTCCTGCAATGGCAGATTTGCTTGCAGCCAGAGTACAGGAAACTAAGGCATTCTTTCACACCGGAGTCGACTATGCGGGTCCCTTACGCGTTATTCCTTATCATAAGCGTGGTGTTCGTAGTCAGAAGGCCTACATTTGACTTTTTGTGTGCCTCGTCAGTAAAGCGGTGCATATAGAATTGTCGAGCGACGAAGTACAGAATCATTTTTAAATTCTTTTAAACGTTTTAAAGCACGACGTGGTCCCATTAAATTCGTTTATAGTGATTGCGGTACTAATTTTATTGGCGCCAAGTCATACTTGGACGAAAAATATAAATAAACGTCATCACAAGAATATAATAATAAGTTAACATCAGAGCTTTTAGGCAATGCGATTGAGTGGAAACTTAATCCACCTGCAATCCACACTTTGGTGGTATATGGGAAGGTAATATCCGGAGTGTAAAAATGCATTTGCAAAAGCTATATATATATATAGTTGGCTAAGTTTATTTACTGTAGAAGAAATGAATACCCTCTTAATGCAGATCGAGGCGGTGCTGAATACCAGGCCTCTGTCTGTCCTTAGTTCAGACCCTTCTGAGCCGTTGGCATTAAGGCGCTATAGTCCTAAAAACAAAATTTTTGAAAATCTACTTAAAATACTTCTACAACTACTACGGTTCCAATTTTTTGACATGTTAATCTTCATTTATTTATCTAAATTATTGCAGTTTCCAAAACACGATTACGAAATAAAATCTCGGTATATTTTTTTTGTAAAATAGGCAATAAAACAATTCATATAAAAAATGAATTGTTGTATATTATCATAAAACTATTATGGCTATAAACACAAAACTTATTTTACTCGATAGTTTATAAGTATTTATAAATATTCATCGTGGGTTTTATCAATTCGCTTTGTGAATTATTTTATATTAATTTTTTTCGTCAACAAAAGGCGACGACTTGGTTGCATGCTCGCTCATGACAGCAGTACGCCCCTGACCACTATCAAGGACGGTACTGTGTTCGTTTCTCTCGGGCTCGCATAACGTAAGATTTTAGCAAACAAGTACAAATCGGGAATCATTGTAAAAAAATGACGACGATGCGACAGCATATTTGCTAAAATATATAGATAAATGGAAGTCGGAAAGTACTAAAATAAAATGTACGTAATATTATTTTGAATATTATGCCACGCGGGATTTTTGTATGTATATACTTTAGGGAAGTTAGATAAATCCAAGATGGCCGCCGCTCAAAATTATGATTATACTATTATGGGTATCGTATCCAAGGTTCTAGAGGGCACAGAGAACGATTTTGTGGTCATTTTTGAAATCCAAGATGGCCGCCGCGCAAAATTATGATTTCAACAATATGGGTATCGTATCCGAGGTTCTCGAGGGTGCAGAGAATGAATTTGGGATCATTTTTAAAATCCAAGATGGCCGCCGCGAAAAATAATGATTTCATCAATATGAGTATCGTTTCCGAGGTTCTCAAGGGTGCAGAGAACGAATTAGGTATAATTTTTAGAAACGAAGATGGCCACCGCGCAAAATTATGATTTCAACAATATGGGTATCGTATCCGAGGTTTTCGAGGGTGCAGAGAACGAATTTGGGACCATTTTTGAAATCCAAGATGGCCGCCGCGCAAAATTATGATTTCAGCAATATGGATATCGTGTTCGAGGTTACCGAGGGTACAGAAAACGATTTTGGGATCATTTTCGAAATCCAAGATGGCCGCCGCACAAAATTATTTTGCAACAATATGGGTATCGTATCCGAGGTTCTCAAGGGTACAAAGAATGAATTTGGTATCATTTTTGAAATCCAAGATGGCCGCCGCGCAAAATAATGGTTTCATCGATATAGGTATCGTATCCGAGGTTCTCGAGGGTGCAAAGAACGAATTTGGTATAATTTTTTAAATTCAAGATGACCGCCGCGCAAAATTTGATTTCAACAATATGGGTATCGTGTCCGAGGTTCTCGAGGATGCAGAGAATGAATTTGGGATCATGTCTGAAATCCGAGATGGCCGCCACAGAAAATTATGATTTCATCAATATGGATATCGTATCCGAGGTTCTCAAGGATGCAGAGAACGAATTTGGTATAATTTATGGAAACCAAGATGGCCGCCGCGCAAAATTATGATTTCAACAATATGGGTATCGTATCCGAGGTTTTCGAGGGTGCAGAGAACGAATTTGGGACCATTTTTGAAATCCAAGATGGCCGCCGCGCAAAATTATGATTTCAGCAATACGGATATCGTATTCGAGGTTACCGAGGGTACAGAAAACGATTTTGGGATCATTTTCGAAATTCAAGATGGCCGCCACGCAAAATTATTTTTCAACAATATGGGTATCGTATCCGAGGTTCTCAAGGGTACAAAGAATGAATTTGGGATCATTTTTGAAATCCAAGATGGCCGCCGCGCAAAATAATGGTTTCATCGATATAGGTATCGTATCCGAGGTTGTCGAGGGTGCAGAGAACGAATTTTGTATAATTTTTGAAAGCCAAGATGGCCGCTGCACAAAATCATGATTTCATTAATATTGGTATTGAATACTAGGTTCTCGAGGGAGCAAAGAACGAATTTGGCATAATTTTTTAAATTCAAGATAGCCGCCGCGAAAAACTAGATTTCAACAATATGGG
Source organism: Leptidea sinapis (assembly GCF_905404315.1). Lineage (NCBI taxonomy): Eukaryota > Metazoa > Arthropoda > Insecta > Lepidoptera > Pieridae > Leptidea > Leptidea sinapis. The sequence continues at coordinate 328,141 of NC_066288.1, read as the reverse complement.
TATCGTGTCCGAGGTTCTCGAGGGTGCAGAGAATGTATTTGGGATTATGTCTGAAATCCGAGATGGCCGCCGCGCAAAATTATGAATTCATCAATATGGGTATCGTATCCGAGGTTCTCAAGGGTACAGAGAATGAATTTGGGATCATTTTTGAAATTCAAGATGGCCGCCGCGCAAAATTATGATTTCATCGATATAGGTATCGTATCCGAGGTTCTCGAGGGTGCAGAGAACGAATTTGGTATAATTTTTTAAACGCAAAATTATGAATTCATCAATATGGGTATCGTATCCGAGGTTCTCGAGGGTGCAGAGAACGAATTTGGTATAATTTTTGAAAACCAAGATGGCCGCCGCGCAAAATTATGATTTCAGCAATTTGGATATCGTTTCCGAGGTTCTTGAGGGTGCAGAGAATGAATTTGGGATCATGTTTGAAATCCAAGATGGGCCCGCGCAAAATTATGAATTCATCATTATGGGTATCGTATCCGAGGTTCTCGAGGGTGCAGAGAACGAATTTGGTATAATTTTTGATAACAAAGATGGCCGCCGCACAAAATTATGATTTCAACAATATTGGTATTGTATCCGAGGTTCTCGAGTGTGCAAAGAACGAATTTGGCATAATTTTTTATATCCAAGATGGCCGCCGCGCAAAATTTGATTTCAACAATATGGGTATCGTATCCGAGGTTTTCGAGGGTGCAGAGAACGAATTTGGTATAATTTATGGAAACCAAGATGGCCGCCGCGCAAAATTATGATTTCAACAATATGGGTATCGTATCCGAGGTTTTCAAGGGTGCAGAGAACGAATTTGGGACCATTTTTGAAATCCAAGATGGCCGCCGCGCAAAATTATGATTTCAGCAATATGGATATCGTATTCGAGGTTACCGAGGGTACAGAAAACGATTTTGGGATCATTTTCGAAATTCAAGATGGCCGCCGCGCAAAATTATTTTTCAACAATATGGATTTCGTATCCGAGGTTCTCAAGGGTACAAAGAATGAATTTGGGATCATTTTTGAAATCCAAGATGGCCGCCGCGCAAAATAATGGTTTCATCGATAAAGGTATCGTATCCGAGGTTGTCGAGGGTGCAGAGAACGAATTTGGTATAATTTTTGAAAGCCAAGATGGCCGCCGCACAAAATTATGATGTCAAAAATATTGGTATTGTATACTAGGTTCTCGAGGGAGCAAAGAACGAATTTGGCATAATTTTTTAAATTCAAGATGGCCGCCGCGAAAAACTTGATTTCAACAATATGGGTATCGTGTCCGAGGTTCTCGAGAGTGCAGAGAATGAATTTGGGATCATGTCTGAAATCCGAGATGGCCGCCGCGCAAAATTATGAATTCATCAATATGGGTATCGTATCCGAGGTTCTCAAGGGTACAGAGAATGAATTTGGGATCATTTTTGAAATCCAAGATGGCCGCCGCGCAAAATTATGATTTCATCGATATAGGTATCGTATCCGAGGTTCTCGAGGGTGCAGAGAACGAATTTGGTATAATTTTTTAAACTCAAAATTATGAATTCAACAATATAGGTATCGTATCTGAGGTTCTCGAGGGTGCAGAGAATGAATTTGGGATCATTTTTGGAAACCAAGATGGCCGCCGCGCAAAATTATGATTTCAGCAATTTGGATATCGTTTCCGAGGTTATTGAGGGTGCAGAGAATGAATTTGGGATCATGTTTGAAATCCAAGATGGGCCCGCGCAAAATTATGAATTCATCAATATGGGGATCTTATCCGAGGTTCTCTAGGGTGCAGAGAACGAATTTGGTATAATTTTTGAAAATCAAGATGGCCGCCGCACAAAATTATGATTTCAACAATATTGGTATTGTATCCGAGGTTCTCGAGGGTGCAAAGAACGAATTTGGCATAATTTTTTATATCCAAGATGGCCGCCGCGAAAAATTTGCAGAATTATGATTTCATCGATATAGGCATCGTATCCGAGGTTCTCGAGGGTGCAGAGAACGAATTTGGTATAATTTTTGAAAACCAAGATGGCCGCCGCACAAAATTAGGATTTCAACAATATTGGTATTGTATCCGAGGTTCTCGAGGGTGCAAAGAACGAATTTGGCATAATTTTTTAAATCCAAGATGGCCGCCGCGCAAAATTTGATTTCAACAATATGGGTATCGTATCCGAGGTTCTCGAGGGTGCAGAGAATGAATTTGGGATCATTTTTGAAAACCAAGATAGCCGCCGCAAAAAATTATGATTTCAGCAATATGGATATCGTATCCGAGGTTCTCGAGGGTGCAGAGAATAAATTTGGGATCATTTTTGGAAACCAAGATGGCCGCCGCGCAAAATTATGAATTCATCAATATGGGTATCGTATCCAAGGTTCTCAAGGGTGCAGAGAACGAATTTGGGACCATTTTTGAAATTCAAGATGGCCGCCGCGCAAAATTATGAATTCATCATTATGGGTATCGTATCCGAGGTTACCGAGGGTACAGAGAATGAATTTGGGATCATTTTTGAAATCCAAGATGGCCGCCGCGCAAAATAATGGTTTCATCGATATAGGTATCGTATCCGAGGTTGTCGAGGGTGCAGAGAACGAATTTGGTATAATTTTTGAATGCCATGATGGCCGCCGCACAAAATTATGATTTCAACAATATTGGTATTGTATACGAGGTTCTCGAGGGTGCAAAGAAAGAATTTGGCATAATTTTTTAAATTCAAGATGGCCGCCGCACAAAATTTGATTTCAACAATATGGGTATCGTGTCCGAGGTTCTCGAGGGTGCAGATAATGATTTTGGGATCACGTCTGAAATCCAAGATGGCCGCCGCGCAAAACCATGAATTCATCAATATGGATATCGTATCCGAGGATCTCAAGGGTACGGAGAATGAATTTGGGATCATTTTTGAAATCCAAGATGGCCGCCGCGCAAAATTATGATTTCATCGATAAAGGCATCGTATCCGAAGTTCTCGAGGGTGCAGAGAACAAATTTGGTATAATTTTTGAAAACCAAGATAGCCGCCGCACAAAATTTTGATTTCAACAATATTGGTATTGTATCCGAGGTTCTCGAGGGTGCAAAGAACGAATTTGGCATATTTTTTTAAATTCAAGATGGCCGCCGCGAAAAACTTGATTTCAACAATATGGGTATCGTGTCCGAGGTTCTCGAGGGTGCAGAGAATGAATTTGGGATCATGTCTGAAATCCGAAATGGCCGCCGCGCAAAATTATGAATTCATCAATATGGGTATCGTATCCGAGGTTCTCAAGGGTACAGAGAATGAATTTGGGATCATTTTTGAAATCCAAGATGGCCGCCGCACAAAATTATGATTTTATCGATATAGGTATCGTATCCGAGGTTCTCGAGGGTGCAGAGAACGAATTTGGTATAATTTTTGAAAACCAAGATGGCCTCCGCACAAAATTATGATTTCAACAATATTGGTATTGTACCCGAGGTTCTCGAGGATGCAAAGAACGAATTTGGTATAATTTTTTAAACTCAAAATTATGAATTCAACAATATGGGTATCGTATCCGAGGTTCTCGAGGGTGCAGAGAATGAATTTGGGATCATTTTTGGAAACCAAGATGGCCGCCGCGCAAAATTATGATTTCAGCAATTTGGATATCGTTTCCGAGGTTATTGAGGGTACAGAGAATGAATTTGGAATCATGTTTGAAATCCAAGATGGGCCCGCGCAAAATTATGAATTCATCAATATGGCTATCGTATCCAAGGTTCTCGAGGGTGCAGAGAACGAATTTGGTATAATTTTTGAAAACAAAGATGGCCGCCGCATAAAATTATGATTTCAACAATATTGGTATTGTATCCGAGGTTCTCGAGGGTGCAAAGAACGAATTTGGCATAATTTTTTAAAATCAAGATGGCCGCCGCGCGAAATTTGATTTCAACAATATGGGTATCGTATCCGAGGTTCTCGAGGGTGCAGAGAATAAATTTGGTATCATTTTTGGAAACCAAGATGGCCGCCGCGCAAAATTATGAATTCATCAATATGGGTATCGTATCCCAGGTTCTCAAGGGTACAGAGAATGAATTTGGGATCATTTTTGAAATCCAAGATGGCCGCCGCACAAAATTATGATTTCATCGATATAGGTATCGTATCCGAGGTTCTCGAGGGTGCAGAGAACGAATTTGGTATAATTTTTTAAACTCAAAATTATGATTTCATCAATATGGGTATCGTATCCGAGGTTCTCGAGGGTGCAGAGAACGAATTTGGTATAATTTTTGAAAACCAAGATGGCCGCCGCACAAAATTATGATTTCAACAATATTGGTATTGTATCCGAGGTTCTCGAGGGTGCAGAGAACGAATTTGGGACCATTTTTGAAATCCGAGATGGCCGCCGCGCAAAATTTATTTCAACAATATGGGTATCGTATCCGAGGTTCTCGAGGGTGCAGAGAATAAATTTGGGATCATTTTTGGAAACCAAGATGGCCGCCGCGCAAAATTATGAATTCATCAATATGGGTATCGTATCCCAGGTTCTCAAGGGTACAGAGAATGAATTTGGGATCATTTTTGAAATCCAAGATGGCCGCCGCGCAAAATTATGATTTCATCGATATAGGTATCGTATCCGAGGTTCTCGAGGGTGCAGAGAACGAATTTGGTATAATTTTTGAAAACAAAGATGGCCGCCGCAAAAATTATGAATTCATCAATATGGGTATCGTATCCGAGGTTCTCAAGGGTACAGAGAATGAATTTGGGATCATTTTTGAAATCCAAGATGGCCGCCGCGCAAAATTATGATTTCATCGATATAGGTATCTTATCCGAGGTTCTCGAGGGTGCAGAGAATGACTTTGGTATAATTTATTAAACTCAAAATTATGAATTCATCAATATGGGTATCGTATCCGAGGTTCTCAAGGGTACAGAGAATGAATTTGGGATCATTTTTGAAATCCAAGATGGCCGCCGCGCAAAATTATGATTTCATCGATATTGGTATCGTATCCGAGAATCTCGAGGGTGCAGAGAACGAATTTGGTATAATTTTTTAAACTCAAAATTATGAACTCATCAATATGGGTATCGTATCCGAGGTTCTCGAGGGTGCAGAGAACGAATTTGGTATAATTTTTGAAAACCAAGATGGCTGCCGCACAAAATTATGATTTCATCAATATGGATATCGTATCCGAGGTTCTCAAGGATGCAGAGAACGAATTTGGTATAATTTATGGAAAAAAAGATGGCCGCCGCGCAAAATTATGATTTCAATAATATGGGTATCGTATCCGAGGTTCTCGAGGGTGCAGAGAACAAATTTGGGACCATTTTTGAAATTCAAAATGGCCGCCGCGCAAAATTATGAATTCATCAATATGGGTATCGTATCCGAGGTTCTCGAGGGTGCAGAGAACGAATTTGGTATAATTTTTGGAAACCAAGATGGCCGCTTCGCAAAATTATGATTTCAATAATATGGGTATCGTATCCGAGGTTTTCGAGGGTGCAGAGAACGAATTTGGGATCATTTTTGAAATCCAAGATGAGCGCCGCGCAAAATTATGATTCCAGCAATATGGATATCGTGTTCGAGGTTCTCGAGGGTGCAGAGAATGAATTTGGGATCATGTTTGTAATCCAAGATGGCCGCGCGCAAAATTATGAATTCATCAATATGGGTATCGTATCCGAGGTTCTCGAGGGTGCAGAGAACGAATTTGGCATAATTTTTTAAATCCAAGATGGCCGCCACGCAAAATTTGATTTCATTAATATGGGTATCGTATCCGAGGTTCTCGAGGGTGCAGAGAACGAATTTGGTATAATTTTTGGAAACCAAGATGGCCGCTGTGCAAAATTATGATTTCATCGATATAGGTATCGTATCCGAGGCTCTCGAGGGTGCAGAGAACGAATTTGGTATAATTTATGGAAAACAAGATGGCCGCCGCGCAAAATTAAGATTTCAACAATATTGGTATTGTATACGATGTTCTCGAGTGTGCAAAGAACGAATTTGGCATAATTTTTTAAATTCAAGATGGCCGCCGCGCTAAATTTGATTTCAACAATATGGGTATCGTATCCGAGGTTCTCGAGGGTGCAGAAAATGAATTTGGGATCAATTTTGGAAACCAAGATGGCCGCCGCGCAAAGTTATGATTTCAGCAATTTGGATATCATGTCCGAGGTTATCGAGGGTGCAGAGATTGAATTTGGGATCATGTTTGAAATCCAAGATGGCCGCCGCGCAAAATTATGATTTCAACAATATGGGTATCGTATCCGAGGTTTTCGAGGGTGCAGAGAACGAATTTGGCATAATTTTTTAAATTCAAGATGGCCGCCGCGCTAAATTTGATTTCAACAATATGGGTATCGTATCCGAGGTTCTCGAGGGTGCAGAAAATGAATTTGGGATCAATTTTGGAAACCAAGATGGCCGCCGCGCAAAGTTATGATTTCAGCAATTTGGATATCATGTCCGAGGTTATCGAGGGTGCAGAGATTGAATTTGGGATCATGTTTGAAATCCAAGATGGCCGCCGCGCAAAATTATGATTTCAACAATATGGGTATCGTATCCGAGGTTTTCGAGGGTGCAGAGAACGAATTTGGGATCATTTTTGAAATCCAAGATGGCCGCCGCGCAAAATTATGATTTCTGCAATATGGATATCGTGTTCGATGTTACCGAGGGTACAGAAAACGATTTTGGGATCATTTTCGAAATCCAAGATGGCCGCCGCGCAAAATTATGAATTCATCAATATGGGTATCGTATCCGAGGTTCTCGAGGGTGAAGAGAACGAATTTGGTATAATTTTTGGAAAACAAGATGGCGGCCGCGCAAAATTAAGATTTCAACAATATGGGTATCGTATCCGAGGTTCCGAGGGTGCAGAGAACGAATTTGGCATAAATTTTTTTAAATCCAAGATGGCCGCCGCGCAAAATTATGATTTCATCGATATAGGCATCGTATCCGAGGTTCTCGAGGGTGCAGAGAACGAATTTGGTATAATTTTTGAAAACCAAGATGGCCGCCGCACATAATTATGATTTCAACAATATTGGTATTGTATCCGAGGTTCTCGAGGGTGCAGAGAACGAATTTGGTATAATTTTTGGAAAACAAGATGGCGGCCGCGCAAAATTAAGATTTCAACAATATGGGTATCGTATCCGAGGTTCCGAGGGTGCAGAGAACGAATTTGGCATAATTTTTTTTAAATCCAAGATGGCCGCCGCGCAAAATTATGATTTCATCGATATAGGCATCGTATCCGAGGTTCTCGAGGGTGCAGAGAACGAATTTGGTATAATTTTTGAAAACCAAGATGGCCGCCGCACAAAATTATGATTTCAACAATATTGGTATTGTATCCGAGGTTCTCGAGGGTGCAGAGAACGAATTTGGTATAATTTTTGATAACAAAGATGGCCGCCGCACAAAATTATGATTTCAACAATATGGGTATCGTATCCGAGGTTTTCGAGGGTGCAGAGAACGAATTTGGTATAATTTATGGAAACCAAGATGATGAATTCATCAATATGGGGATCTTATCCGAGGTTCTCGAGGGTGCAGAGAACGAATTTGGTATAATTTTTGAAAATCAAGATGGCCGCCGCACAAAATTATGATTTCAACAATATTGGTATTGTATCCGAGGTTCTCGAGGGTGCAAAGAACGAATTTGGCATAATTTTTTATATCCAAGATGGCCGCCGCGAAAAATTTGCAGAATTATGATTTCATCGATATAGGCATCGTATCCGAGGTTCTCGAGGGTGCAGAGAACGAATTTGGTATAATTTTTGAAAACCAAGATGGCCGCCGCACAAAATTAGGATTTCAACAATATTGGTATTGTATCCGAGGTTCTCGAGGGTGCAAAGAACGAATTTGGCATAATTTTTTAAATCCAAGATGGCCGCCGCGCAAAATTTGATTTCAACAATATGGGTATCGTATCCGAGGTTCTCGAGGGTGCAGAGAATGAATTTGGGATCATTTTTGAAAACCAAGATAGCCGCCGCGCAAAATTATGATTTCAGCAATTTGGATATCGTTTCCGAGGTTCTTGAGAGTGCAGAGAATGAATTTGGGATCATGTTTGAAATCCAAGATGGCCGCCGCGCAAAATTATGAATTCATCAATATGGGTATCGTATCCGAGGTTCTCGAGGGTGCAGAGAACGAATTTGGTATAATTTTTGAAAACCAAGATGGCCGCCGCACAAAATTATGATTTCAACAATATTGGTATTGTATCCGAGGTTCTCGAGGGTGCAAAGAACGAATTTGGCATAATTTTTTATATCCAAGATAGCCGCCGCGCAAAATTTGATTTCAACAATATGGATATCGTATCCGAGGTTCTCGAGGGTGCAGAGAATAAATTTGGGATCATTTTTGGAAACCAAGATGGCCGCCGCGCAAAATTATGAATTCATCAATATGGGTATCGTATCCAAGGTTCTCAAGGGTGCAGAGAACGAATTTGGGACCATTTTTGAAATTCAAGATGGCCGCCGCGCAAAATTATGATTTCAGCAATATGGATATCGTGTTCGAGGTTACCGAGGGTACAGAGAATGAATTTGGGATCATTTTTGAAATCCAAGATGGCCGCCGCGCAAAATAATGGTTTCATCGATATAGGTATCGTATCCGAGGTTGTCGAGGGTGCAGAGAACGAATTTGGTATAAGTTTTGAATGCCATGATGGCCGCCGCACAAAATTATGATTTCAACAATATTGGTATTGTATACGAGGTTCTCGAGGGTGCAAAGAACGAATTTGGCATATTTTTTTAAATTCAAGATGGCCGCCGCGAAAAACTTGATTTCAACAATATGGGTATCGTGTCCGAGGTTCTCGAGGGTGCAGAGAATGAATTTGGGATCATGTCTGAAATCCGAAATGGCCGCCGCGCTAAATTATGAATTCATCAATATGGGTATCGTATCCGAGGTTCTCAAGGGTACAGAGAAGGAATTTGGGATCATTTTTGAAATCCAACATGGCCGCCGCACAAAATTATGATTTTATCGATATAGGTATCGTATCCGAGGTTCTCGAGGGTGCAGAGAACGAATTTGGTATAATTTTTGAAAACCAAGATGGCCTCCGCACAAAATTATGATTTCAACAATATTGGTATTGTACCCGAGGTTCTCGAGGATGCAAAGAACGAATTTGGTATAATTTTTTAAACTCAAAATTATGAATTCAACAATATGGGTATCGTATCCGAGGTTCTCGAGGGTGCAGAGAATGAATTTGGGATCATTTTTGGAAACCAAGATGGCCGCCGCGCAAAATTATGATTTCAGCAATTTGGATATCGTTTCCGAGGTTATTGAGGGTGCAGAGAATGAATTTGGAATCATGTTTGAAATCCAAGATGGGCCCGCGCAAAATTATGAATTCATCAATATGGCTATCGTATCCAAGGTTCTCGAGGGTGCAGAGAACGAATTTGGTATAATTTTTGAAAACAAAGATGGCCGCCGCATAAAATTATGATTTCAACAATATTGGTATTGTATCCGAGGTTCTCGAGGGTGCAAAGAACGAATTTGGCATAATTTTTTAAATTCAAGATGGCCGCCGCGCAAAATTATGATTTCAGCAATATGGATATCGTGTTCGAGGTTACCGAGGGTACAGAGAATGAATTTGGGATCATTTTTTAAATTCAAGATGGCCGCCGCGCAAAATTATGATTTCAGCAATATGGATATCGTGTTCGAGGTTACCGAGGGTGCAGAGAACGAATTTGGTATAATTTTTGAAAGCCAAGATGGCCGACGCACAAAATTATGATGTCAAAAATATTGGTATTGTATACTAGGTTCTCGAGGGAGCAAAGAACGAATTTGGCATAATTTTTTAAATTCAAGATGGCCGCCGCGAAAAACTTGATTTCAACAATATGGGTATCGTGTCCGAGGTTCTCGAGAGTGCAGAGAATGAATTTGGGATCATGTCTGAAATCCGAGATGGCCGCCGCGCAAAATTATGAATTCATCAATATGGGTATCGTATCCGAGGTTCTCAAGGGTACAGAGAATGAATTTGGGATCATTTTTGAAATCCAAGATGGCCGCCGCGCAAAATTATGATTTCATCGATATAGGTATCGTATCCGAGGTTCTCGAGGGTGCAGAGAACGAATTTGGTATAATTTTTTAAACTCAAACTTATGAATTCAACAATATGGGTATCGTATCTGAGGTTCTCGAGGGTGCAGAGAATGAATTTGGGATCATTTTTGGAAACCAAGATGGCCGCCGCGCAAAATTATGATTTCAGCAATTTGGATATCGTTTCCGAGGTTATTGAGGGTGCAGAGAATGAATTTGGGATCATGTTTGAAATCCAAGATGGGCCCGCGCAAAATTATGAATTCATCAATATGGGGATCTTATCCGAGGTTCTCGAGGGTGCAGAGAACGAATTTGGTATAATTTTTGAAAATCAAGATGGCCGCCGCACAAAATTATGATTTCAACAATATTGGTATTGTATCCGAGGTTCTCGAGGGTGCAAAGAACGAATTTGGCATAATTTTTTATATCCAAGATGGCCGCCGCGAAAAATTTGCAGAATTATGATTTCATCGATATAGGCATCGTATCCGAGGTTCTCGAGGGTGCAGAGAACGAATTTGGTATAATTTTTGAAAACCAAGATGGCCGCCGCACAAAATTAGGATTTCAACAATATTGGTATTGTATCCGAGGTTCTCGAGGGTGCAAAGAACGAATTTGGCATAATTTTTTAAATCCAAGATGGCCGCCGCGCAAAATTTGATTTCAACAATATGGGTATCGTATCCGAGGTTCTCGAGGGTGCAGAGAATGAATTTGGGATCATTTTTGAAAACCAAGATGGCCGCCGCGCAAAATTATGATTTCAGCAATTTGGATATCGTTTCCGAGGTTCTTGAGAGTGCAGAGAATGAATTTGGGATCATGTTTGAAATCCAAGATGGCCGCCGCGCAAAATTATGAATTCATCAATATGGGTATCGTATCCGAGGTTCTCGAGGGTGCAGAGAACGAATTTGGTATAATTTTTGAAAACCAAGATGGCCGCCGCACAAAATTATGATTTCAACAATATTGGTATTGTATCCGAGGTTCTCGAGGGTGCAAAGAACGAATTTGGCATAATTTTTTATATCCAAGATAGCCGCCGGGCAAAATTTGATTTCAACAATATGGATATCGTATCCGAGGTTCTCGAGGGTGCAGAGAATAAATTTGGGATCATTTTTGGAAACCAAGATGGCCGCCGCGCAAAATTATGAATTCATCAATATGGGTATCGTATCCAAGGTTCTCAAGGGTGCAGAGAACGAATTTGGGACCTTTTTTGAAATTCAAGATGGCCGCCGCGCAAAATTATGATTTCAGCAATATGGATATCGTGTTCGAGGTTACCGAGGGTACAGAGAATGAATTTGGGATCATTTTTGAAATCCAAGATGGCCGCCGCGCAAAATAATGGTTTCATCGATATAGGTATCGTATCCGAGGTTGTCGAGGGTGCAGAGAACGAATTTGGTATAAGTTTTGAATGCCATGATGGCCGCCGCACAAAATTATGATTTCAACAATATTGGTATTGTATACGAGGTTCTCGAGGGTGCAAAGAACGAATTTGGCATATTTTTTTAAATTCAAGATGGCCGCCGCGAAAAACTTGATTTCAACAATATGGGTATCGTGTCCGAGGTTCTCGAGGGTGCAGAGAATGAATTTGGGATCATGTCTGAAATCCGAAATGGCCGCCGCGCTAAATTATGAATTCATCAATATGGGTATCGTATCCGAGGTTCTCAAGGGTACAGAGAATGAATTTGGGATCATTTTTGAAATCCAAGATGGCCGCCGCACAAAATTATGATTTTATCGATATAGGTATCGTATCCGAGGTTCTCGAGGGTGCAGAGAACGAATTTGGTATAATTTTTGAAAACCAAGATGGCCTCCGCACAAAATTATGATTTCAACAATATTGGTATTGTACCCGAGGTTCTCGAGGATGCAAAGAACGAATTTGGTATAATTTTTTAAACTCAAAATTATGAATTCAACAATATGGGTATCGTATCCGAGGTTCTCGAGGGTGCAGAGAATGAATTTGGGATCATTTTTGGAAACCAAGATGGCCGCCGCGCAAAATTATGATTTCAGCAATTTGGATATCGTTTCCGAGGTTATTGAGGGTGCAGAGAATGAATTTGGAATCATGTTTGAAATCCAAGATGGGCCCGCGCAAAATTATGAATTCAACAATATGGGTATCGTATCCGAGGTTCTCGAGGGTGCAGAGAATGAATTTGGGATCATTTTTGGAAACCAAGATGGCCGCCGCGCAAAATTATGATTTCAGCAATTTGGATATCGTTTCCGAGGTTATTGAGGGTGCAGAGAATGAATTTGGAATCATTTTTGAAATTCAAGATGGCCGCCGCGCAAAATTATGATTTCAGCAATATGGATATCGTGTTCGAGGTTACCGAGGGTACAGAGAATGAATTTGGGATCATTTTTGAAATCCAAGATGGCCGCCGCGCAAAATAATGGTTTCATCGATATAGGTATCGTATCCGAGGTTGTCGAGGGTGCAGAGAACGAATTTGGTATAAGTTTTGAATGCCATGATGGCCGCCGCACAAAATTATGATTTCAACAATATTGGTATTGTATACGAGGTTCTCGAGGGTGCAAAGAACGAATTTGGCATATTTTTTTAAATTCAAGATGGCCGCCGCGAAAAACTTGATTTCAACAATATGGGTATCGTGTCCGAGGTTCTCGAGGGTGCAGAGAATGAATTTGGGATCATGTCTGAAATCCGAAATGGCCGCCGCGCTAAATTATGAATTCATCAATATGGGTATCGTATCCGAGGTTCTCAAGGGTACAGAGAATGAATTTGGGATCATTTTTGAAATCCAAGATGGCCGCCGCACAAAATTATGATTTTATCGATATAGGTATCGTATCCGAGGTTCTCGAGGGTGCAGAGAACGAATTTGGTATAATTTTTGAAAACCAAGATGGCCTCCGCACAAAATTATGATTTCAACAATATTGGTATTGTACCCGAGGTTCTCGAGGATGCAAAGAACGAATTTGGTATAATTTTTTAAACTCAAAATTATGAATTCAACAATATGGGTATCGTATCCGAGGTTCTCGAGGGTGCAGAGAATGAATTTGGGATCATTTTTGGAAACCAAGATGGCCGCCGCGCAAAATTATGATTTCAGCAATTTGGATATCGTTTCCGAGGTTATTGAGGGTGCAGAGAATGAATTTGGAATCATGTTTGAAATCCAAGATGGGCCCGCGCAAAATTATGAATTCATCAATATGGCTATCGTATCCAAGGTTCTCGAGGGTGCAGAGAACGAATTTGGTATAATTTTTGAAAACAAAGATGGCCGCCCCATAAAATTATGATTTCAACAATATTGGTATTGTATCCGAGGTTCTCGAGGGTGCAAAGAACGAATTTGGCATAATTTTTTAAATTCAAGATGGCCGCCGCGCGAAATTTGATTTCAACAATATGGGTATCGTATCCGAGGTTCTCGAGGGTGCAGAGAATAAATTTGGTATCATTTTTGGAAACCAAGATGGCCGCCGCGCAAAATTATGAATTCATCAATATGGGTATCGTATCCCAGGTTCTCAAGGGTACAGAGAATGAATTTGGGATCATTTTTGAAATCCAAGATGGCCGCCGCACAAAATTATGATTTCATCGATATAGGTATCGTATCCGAGGTTCTCGAGGGTGCAGAGAACGAATTTGGTATAATTTTTTAAACTCAAAATTATGAATTCATCAATATGGGTATCGTATCCGAGGTTCTCGAGGGTGCAGAGAACGAATTTGGTATAATTTTTGAAAACCAAGATGGCCGCCGCACAAAATTATGATTTCAACAATATTGGTATTGTATCCGAGGTTCTCGAGGGTGCAGAGAACGAATTTGGGACCATTTTTGAAATCCGAGATGGCCGCCGCGCAAAATTTATTTCAACAATATGGGTATCGTATCCGAGGTTCTCGAGGGTGCAGAGAATAAATTTGGGATCATTTTTGGAAACCAAGATGGCCGTCGCGCAAAATTATGAATTCATCAATATGGGTATCGTATCCCAGGTTCTCAAGGGTACAGAGAATGAATTTGGGATCATTTTTGAAATCCAAGATGGCCGCCGCGCAAAATTATGATTTCATCGATATAGGTATCGTATCCGAGGTTCTCGAGGGTGCAGAGAACGAATTTGGTATAATTTTTGAAAACAAAGATGGCCGCCGCAAAAATTATGAATTCATCAATATGGGTATCGTATCCGAGATTCTCAAGGGTACAGAGAATGAATTTGGGATCATTTTTGAAATCCAAGATGGCCGCCGCGCAAAATTATGATTTCATCGATATAGGTATCTTATCCGAGGTTCTCGAGGGTGCAGAGAACGAATTTGGTATAATTTATTAAACTCAAAATTATGAATTCATCAATATGGGTATCGCATCCGAGGTTCTCAAGGGTACAGAGAATGAATTTGGGATCATTTTTGAAATCCAAGATGGCCGCCGCGCAAAATTATGATTTCATCGATATTGGTATCGTATCCGAGAATCTCGAGGGTGCAGAGAACGAATTTGGTATAATTTTTTAAACTCAAAATTATGAACTCATCAATATGGGTATCGTATCCGAGGTTCTCGAGGGTGCAGAGAACGAATTTGGTATAATTTTTGAAAACCAAGATGGCTGCCGCACAAAATTATGATTTCATCAATATGGATATCGTATCCGAGGTTCTCAAGGATGCAGAGAACGAATTTGGTATAATTTATGGAAAAAAAGATGGCCGCCGCGCAAAATTATGATTTCAATAATATGGGTATCGTATCCGAGGTTCTCGAGGGTGCAGAGAACGAATTTGGGACCATTTTTGAAATTCAAAATGGCCGCCGCGCAAAATTATGAATTCATCAATATGGGTATCGTATCCGAGGTTCTCGAGGGTGCAGAGATTGAATTTGGTATAATTTTTGGAAACCAAGATGGCCGCTTCGCAAAATTATGATTTCAATAATATGGGTATCGTATCCGAGGTTTTCGAGGGTGCAGAGAACGAATTTGGGATCATTTTTGAAATCCAAGATGAGCGCCGCGCAAAATTATGATTCCAGCAATATGGATATCGTGTTCGAGGTTCTCGAGGGTGCAGAGAATGAATTTGGGATCATGTTTGTAATCCAAGATGGCCGCGCGCAAAATTATGAATTCATCAATATGGGTATCGTATCCGAGGTTCTCGAGGGTGCAGAGAACGAATTTGGCATAATTTTTTAAATCCAAGATGGCCGCCACGCAAAATTTGATTTAATTAATATGGGTATCGTATCCGAGGTTCTCGAGGGTGCAGAGAACGAATTTGGTATAATTTTTGGAAACCAAGATGGCCGCTGTGCAAAATTATGATTTCATCGATATAGGTATCGTATCCGAGGCTCTCGAGGGTGCAGAGAACGAATTTGGTATAATTTATGGAAAACAAGATGGCCGCCGCGCAAAATTAAGATTTCAACAATATGGGTATCGTATCCGAGGTTTCGAAGGTGCAGAGAACGAATTTGGCATAATTTTTGAAAGCCAAGATGGCCGCCGCACATAATTATGATTTCAACAATATTGGTATTGTATACGATGTTCTCGAGTGTGCAAAGAACGAATTTGGCATAATTTTTTAAATTCAAGATGGCCGCCGCGCTTAATTTGATTTCAACAATATGGGTATCGTATCCGAGGTTCTCGAGGGTGCAGAGAATGAATTTGGGATCAATTTTGGAAACCAAGATGGCCGCCGCGCAAAGTTATGATTTCAGCAATTTGGATATCATGTCCGAGGTTATCGAGGGTGCAGAGATTGAATTTGGGATCATGTTTGAAATCCAAGATGGCCGCCGCGCAAAATTATGATTTCAACAATATGGGTATCGTATCCGAGGTTTTCGAGGGTGCAGAGAACGAATTTGGGATCATTTTTGAAATCCAAGATGGCCGCCGCACAAAATTATGATTTCATCGATAAAGGCATCGTATCCGAAGTTCTCGAGGGTGCAGAGAACAAATTTGGTATAATTTTTGAAAACCAAGATAGCCGCCGCACAAAATTTTGATTTCAACAATATTGGTATTTTATCCGAGGTTCTCGAGGGTGCAAAGAACGAATTTGGCATATTTTTTTAAATTCAAGATGGCCGCCGCGAAAAACTTGATTTCAACAATATGGGTATCGTGTCCGAGGTTCTCGAGGGTGCAGAGAATGAATTTGGGATCATGTCTGAAATCCGAAATGGCCGCCGCGCAAAATTATGAATTCATCAATATGGGTATCGTATCCGAGGTTCTCAAGGGTACAGAGAATGAATTTGGGATCATTTTTGAAATCCAAGATGGCCGCCGCACAAAATTATGATTTCATCGATATAGGTATCGTATCCGAGGTTCTCGAGGGTGCAGAGAACGAATTTGGTATCATTTTTGAAAACCAAGATGGCCTCCGCACAAAATTATGATTTCAACAATATTGGTATTGTACCCGAGGTTCTCGAGGATGCAAAGAACGAATTTGGTATAATTTTTTAAACTCAAAATTATGAATTCAACAATATGGGTATCGTATCCGAGGTTCTCGAGGGTGCAGAGAATGAATTTGGGATCATTTTTGGAAACCAAGATGGCCGCCGCGCAAAATTATGATTTCAGCAATTTGGATATCGTTTCCGAGGTTATTGAGGGTGCAGAGAATGAATTTGGAATCATGTTTGAAATCCAAGATGGGCCCGCGCAAAATTATGAATTCATCAATATGGGTATCGTATCCAAGGTTCTCGAGGGTGCAGAGAACGAATTTGGTATAATTTTTGAAAACAAAGATGGCCGCCGCATAAAATTATGATTTCAACAATATTGGTATTGTATCCGAGGTTCTCGAGGGTGCAAAGAACGAATTTGGCATAATTTTTTAAATTCAAGATGGCCGCCGCGCGAAATTTGATTTCAACAATATGGGTATCGTATCCGAGGTTCTCGAGGGTGCAGAGAATAAATTTGGTATCATTTTTGGAAACCAAGATGGCCGCCGCGCAAAATTATGAATTCATCAATATGGGTATCGTATCCCAGGTTCTTAAGGGTACAGAGAATGAATTTGGGATCATTTTTGAAATCCAAGATGGCCGCCGCACAAAATTATGATTTCATCGATATAGGTATCGTATCCGAGGTTCTCGAGGGTGCAGAGAACGAATTTGGTATAATTTTTTAAACTCAAAATTATGAATTCATCAATATGGGTATCGTATCCGAGGTTCTCGAGGGTGCAGAGAACGAATTTGGTATAATTTTTGAAAACCAAGATGGCCGCCGCACAAAATTATGATTTCAACAATATTGGTATTGTATCCGAGGTTCTCGAGGGTGCAGAGAACGAATTTGGGACCATTTTTGAAATCCGAGATGGCCGCCGCGCAAAATTTATTTCAACAATATGGGTATCGTATCCGAGGTTCTCGAGGGTGCAGAGAATAAATTTGGGATCATTTTTGGAAACCAAGATGGCCGCCGCGCAAAATTATGAATTCATCAATATGGGTATCGTATCCCAGGTTCTCAAGGGTCCAGAGAATGAATTTGGGATCATTTTTGAAATCCAAGATGGCCGCCGCGCAAAATTATGATTTCATCGATATAGGTATCGTATCCGAGGTTCTCGAGGGTGCAGAGAACGAATTTGGTATAATTTTTGAAAACAAAGATGGCCGCCGCAAAAATTATGAATTCATCAATATGGGTATCGTATCCGAGGTTCTCAAGGGTACAGAGAATGAATTTGGGATCATTTTTGAAATCCAAGATGGCCGCCGCGCAAAATTATGATTTCATCGATATAGGTATCTTATCCGAGGTTCTCGAGGGTGCAGAGAACGAATTTGGTATAATTTATTAAACTCAAAATTATGAATTCATCAATATGGGTATCGTATCCGAGGTTCTCAAGGGTACAGAGAATGAATTTGGGATCATTTTTGAAATCCAAGATGGCCGCCGCGCAAAATTATGATTTCATCGATATTGGTATCGTATCCGAGAATCTCGAGGGTGCAGAGAACGAATTTGGTATAATTTTTTAAACTCAAAATTATGAACTCATCAATATGGGTATCGTATCCGAGGTTCTCGAGGGTGCAGAGAACGAATTTGGTATAATTTTTGAAAACCAAGATGGCTGCCGCACAAAATTATGATTTCATCAATATGGATATCGTATCCGAGGTTCTCAAGGATGCAGAGAACGAATTTGGTATAATTTATGGAAAAAAAGATGGCCGCCGCGCAAAATTATGATTTCAATAATATGGGTATCGTATCCGAGGTTCTCGAGGGTGCAGAGAACGAATTTGGGACCATTTTTGAAATTCAAGATGGCCGCCGCGCAAAATTATGAATTCATCAATATGGGTATCGTATCCGAGGTTCTCGAGGGTGCAGAGAACGAATTTGGTATAATTTTTGGAAACCAAGATGGCCGCTTCGCAAAATTATGATTTCAATAATATGGGCATCGTATCCGAGGTTTTCGAGGGTGCAGAGAACGAATTTGGGATCATTTTTGAAATCCAAGATGAGCGCCGCGCAAAATTATGATTCCAGCAATATGGATATCGTGTTCGAGGTTCTCGAGGGTGCAGAGAATGAATTTGGGATCATGTTTGAAATCCAAGATGGCCGCGCGCAAAATTATGAATTCATCAATATGGGTATCGTATCCGAGGTTCTCGAGGGTGCAGAGAACGAATTTGGCATAATTTTTTAAATCCAAGATGGCCGCCACACAAAATTTGATTTCATTAATATGGGTATCGTATCCGAGGTTCTCGAGGGTGCAGAGAACGAATTTGGTATAATTTTTGGAAACCAAGATGGCCGCTGCGCAAAATTATGATTTCATCGATATAGGTATCGTATCCGAGGTTCTCGAGGGTGCAGAGAACGAATTTGGGATCATTTTTGAAATCCAAGATGGCCGCCGCGCAAAATTATGAATTCATCAATATGGGTATCGTATCCGAGGTTCTCAAGGGTACAGAGAATGAATTTGGGATCATTTTTGAAATCCAAGATGGCCGCCGAGTAAAATTATGATTTCATCGATATAGGTATCGTATCCGAGGTTCTCGAGGGTGCAGAGAACGAATTTGGTATAATTTTTGAAAACCAAGATGGCCGCCGCGCAAAATTATGATTTCAGCATTTTGGATATCGTGTCCGAGGTTTTCGAGGGTGCAGAGAACGAATTTGGGATCATTTTTGAAATCCAAGATGGCCGCCGCGCAAAATTATGAATTCATCAATATGGGTATCGTATCCGAGGTTCTCGAGGGTGCAGTGAACGAATTTGGTATAATTTTTGGAAACCAAGATGGCCGCTTCGCAAAATTATGATTTCAATAATATGGGTATCGTATCCGAGGTTTTCGAGGGTGCAGAGAACGAATTTGGGATCATTTTTGAAATCCAAGATGAGCGCCGCGCAAAATTATGATTCCAGCAATATGGATATCGTGTTCGAGGTTCTCGAGGGTGCAGAGAATGAATTTGGGATCATGTTTGAAATCCAAGATGGCCGCGCGCAAAATTATTAATTCATCAATATGGGTATCGTATCCGAGGTTCTCGAGGGTGCAGAGAACGAATTTGGCAAAATTTTTTAAATCCAAGATGGCCGCCGCGCAAAATTTGATTTCAACAATATGGGTATCGTATCCGAGGTTCTCGAGGGTGCAGAGAACGAATTTGGTATAATTTTTGGAAACCAAGATGGCCGCTGTGCAAAATTATGATTTCATCGATATAGGTATCGTATCCGAGGCTCTCGAGGGTGCAGAGAACGAATTTGGTATAATTTTTGGAAAACATGATGGCCGCCGCGCAAAATTATGATTTCAGCATTTTGGATATCGTGTCCGAGGTTCTCGAGGCTGCAGAGAATGAATTTAGGATCAAATTTGAAATCCAAGATGGCCGCCGCGCAAAATTATGAATTCATCAATATGGGTATCGTATCCGAGGTTCTCGAGGGTGCAGAGAACGAATTTGGTATAATTTTTGGAAACCAAGATGGCCGCTTCGCAACTTTATGATTTCACCAATATGGGTATCGTATCCGAGGTTTTCGAGGATGCAGAGAACGAATTTGGGATCATTTTTGAAATCCAAGATGAGCGCCGCGCATAATTATGATTCCAGCAATATGGATATCGTGTTCGAGGTTCTCGAGGGTGCAGAGAATGAATTTGGGATCACGTTTGAAATCCAAGATGGCCGCCGCGCAAAATTATGATTTCAACAATATTGGTATTGTATCCGAGGTTCTCGAGGGTGCAAAGAACGAATTTGGCGTAATTTTTTAAATCCAAGATGGCCGCCGCGAAAAATTTGATTTCAACAATATGGGTATCGTATCCGAGGATCTCGAGGGTGCAGAGAATGAATTTGGGATCAT